>NC_035437.2:69220275-69526884 GCF_002127325.2 Helianthus annuus | reverse complement strand
TTTAAATCTCAAACATCACATGTAGAAAATCAAGTACAACTTAATGTCCCTGATTTACCACATGTAAGACGAAAAATCACCAAAGTGAAATTTCTCAAGAAATATGCCGATTCATGTTCCACACTTACCAACCTAGGAACTCCGGCAAGTCAGAAATTCAACCAACCAATTTTGACACCCAAGCCTGACCAGTCTTAGGCGTATTTTGAGCTTTTCTCTTTTCTTCATAAAATTCTTTTACTCCTTTTTCTTTACCATCAGCCATCTTACTAAAAATATGTTTAACATTGCTATTAAACATTTTTCCAGTATCAACACCTTTTGATTTTCTGTTCGCGGCTTGTAATGGTGGAAAATCCTTATCATTCATTAAAGGAATTGTTTCTTCCTTTTTTACCTCAAGTTGTGGCTCTTCTGATTTTGTGGAATCAGATTCATTGCCCGAGTGTGGCTTGTCTGACTTTGATCTGTCAGATTCATCGCCGACACTTTTCTTTTTCTCCTTTTTCTCTTTTGTCCTCAAATTTGTATCTGATGAAACCGTCTTGCTTGACTTTGCAATCGAGGAAGTCGATTCATCAGAACTCTTATTCTTACCAACCGAAGAACCCGAGAACAAAATCTTCTCCAAATATTCTCTGGCCTTCTTCCTCTTCTTTCGCAGTCTGTCTTTTTGCCCCTGAGAAAGTTTTACTTTTGCTTCCTGAAATTTAGGTTCTTGAACCTTCTGTTCTTTGGGCTTGACGTAAACTGGTTTCTTTTCCGTTCTTTGAGATTCAACCCTCGATCTTCCCATCGATCTCCTTGGGCAATCTCTGGCAATATGTCCTTTGATATGACACTTATAACACCTTCTTGTTTCAAATCTCCGGCTTTGGCAGTTAACAGCAATGTGTCCTTGATAGCCACAAGAGTAACACACTCTGTTATCATACCTCTTCTCTCTTTCATATCGTACACCATTTTCATACCACACACTTAAATCATAACATTGAGTTGCCTTGTGGTAGTCACCATTTCTCTGTTTTCTATCATTGTAATGATTTGTCTTTGAAGAATCTTCATCCCATCTTCTCCTGTAAGCTGGATTTGGATTTTGAGAACTGTGGTCAAACCTGCACCACTTATTACCAACATTTTGTAAGTTTTCATTTTTAAATTTTTGTGATTTTTTATTGTGATTGGATGATTGATCTGATGAGCTTTTATTTTCTTTTTGAAAATTTTTCGATTTTTTATCTTTTTGTTTCTGTTCCACACTCTTCTTTACAGGTTTTTGCATTGAGCATTCACCTTTCTCAGTAGAATGTAAAACAGTATTTTTAAACATTTCATTTAATTTTAAAAATGTTTTTCTTTTTCATCATCAGATTTCTCATCACAATCTTCAACTTTGACATTGTCAAAGTTTGTGACACTGTCACTTATTGGAACAGAATTGATTGGTTTTGGACAGGGAAAATTCAATCTATCTGATGAAGTCACAAAACCCTTCAATTTCTTTTCATGTTCATCAATCGTGTTTCTTGAAGTCTCAGCTTCATTTTCAAGCTGAGATATTCTTTCAAGATGAGACTTGGTAGATTTTTCATTTTCAATTTTAAGATTTACAACCACAGATTTTTCATTTTACAAAACTTTTAATTGTTCTTGAAATCTTGTTTCATTTTCTTTCAAATTCTTGTTCTCCATTTTTATCCAGAAATCTTCATTTTCTGAAGATTTTCTTTTGCATTCAAAGTCTTTTTCTTTTTCTTTCAAAATTTTGTTTTCAGATGTTAAACTGTTCAAATCGTTTAACAGTTTATCATTCTCAGATTTCAGCTTTTCACAGTTCAAGCGTAACTCCAGAATCTGTTCATCATCGATTTCTTTGCTATCATCAGCACACTCTTTATCAGTTTTATCTGCTTCAGTTTCGACTTTTCCTAATGCTTCCTTTTTCAAATCTTCAACTATCTTTTTCATCCTTTCTTCTGTTCTCTTCTTCAATTCTACCACCTTTGGTAGGCTTGCTAAACAAACTTCTCTTATCTTTTTCTCCAAATCCGGCAAATACTCTTTATCAGATAACCTTCGTGTGTTGAAAGTAGCTTCTCTTGGAAGCAAATTTATTACTGTTTCAAAATTCACCTTTGATGGATCAACAACTGGATTATCCCATGGATCCATGTAACATTCCAAAACGTCATTCCATCTTTCGGCTTTCTTGGCTTCTTTGAATGGTTCATTGAGTTTTCCGATTTCCCATCTTGCATAGTCTGCTTTCCACCATCTATCAGGATCAACATCAGCCATGTCCTTATATTCGTGAATTACCTTGTAAATTGCCTCGTGTCACCTGCAAACCAACAATCAAACAATCAGTTTAAACTGAACTAAATACGTGAAATTGTGTTTGTGAAGCCAATCTAAGATTCGTTGTCAACGGTTCGCGAATAAATTTTGTTCGAAAGAAATCTCTAAATGAATGAACTTGGGCCTTCACTGATTGGACCGTAAGTATTAGTGGGGCGGTGTATGATGATTGGGCCGATGTATAAGATCTGATTATATATAACACTTTTTGATTGGACCGTGAACTTGATTTAATATTCTTCTTTGATTGAGCCTCAAAATTATAATGGCAGACAACTTTTTGATTAACCCACTTTGTCACACCCCCAAAATCCACCTGCGGAGTATCACCGCTTAGGGGCGTGACTGACCAGGATCAAGCCATCAATCATATTGAACATAGTATAACATAAATAAAGTAGTTCGTAAAACCTCATTCAATACAATTGATGTTTCAAAACAATCATAGTAACAGTAGCGGAAGCATAAGTAAATAACCCAAGTAAACCATAAGTTCAATTATTCGAAATGTTTAAACATAACGTTCATAATCCACTGCCCACAACGTCCCGCTCCTCCAGTGCAAGCTCCATAAGTACCTAAGGTCCTGCAAGGCATGCAGCAGATAATCAACAAGCTAGTTGAGCGAGTTCACAGTTTAAAGTTCAATATCGTATAGTGTGAGTAATGGTTTAATCGTTACGTTCCATATGATTAGTTCCATCGCGGCCTCCCAGGCAGGTGTGCGAAGATTTGGTTCGTATAGTTCGCGACCATAGTCTTTACCGACCAGGGTGTGTGCGAAGGCGGTTAATCATTTCGCGACCATAGTCTTTACCGACCAGGGTGTGTGCGAAGGCAGTTGAGTAGTTCGTTCGCGACCATAGTCTTTACCGACCAGGGTGTGTGCGAAGGCAGTTCGTAAGCATCAACAGTTTAATCGTTCGTTATAATATCAAAGTATGCACAAATAATCATCCAACCCATTCCCACCCTGGGAACCCATGCCTTGGCTGTGTGAACTCACCTTGGTTTGCTCGGTATGCTAGGTTATGCACTCACAAGTAATTAATCACGTCCTATTGTATGCACGTATAACAAATCAGTTCATGTTCACAATGATACGCATGCAATTTAATGTTCACATAACAGTCAGTTTGCATATCGGCACATCACGTATCATTTCGCATTTAATCATTAACTATCATTCGATTCACATTTACCCATCCTTCGATATATTGCTCATCCTTCGGTCTAACAATTATCACAACCATCACAAATATGTTTCGACACATCTAACGATACACAGTTAGCATCTTACGATTCATGGTTATCTTTCGACACATCAGCTATGTTTCGACATAGTTATCCTTCGGCACACAGATTATGTTTCGGTCAACACACTATCTTTCGGTCAAAGCTATCCTTCGGTCAACACTACTATGGTTCGGTCAATGCTATCCTTCGGTCAACACCTATGTTTCGAAGGACAGGTATCTTTCGGTCACAGCTATGTTTCGATTACTAATATCTTTCGATGAACATCAGTTACGGAATGTCAGTTACGTTTTTCTCAAAGTTTCCAAGTTTTTCCTAACTGATTATCAATTAACACCAATTTCACAAATCAATTAGCATCAACAAGATCAAACAAGCATGATTCCCATGTTTATCAAGAACCCTAATCTGAATAACAAAATCATTCAAACTATCCGATTTACACATAGGTGCCGATTACATAAACATGTCTGATTACAATATGATCAATTCGATTAACCTACAACCGATTAACATACATATTCCGGTTAACACGCAAACGACATATTGCAATACCAACATACATATCCGGTTATCATGACCAATCCACAAGACATCATCATTAAACATCATCAAAACAGATCCGATTAGCATACTAACAATATATTGCAAGACAATTTATAAATCATGAAATCAAAGCATCATAAACAACATCACACTAACCGGAAATCTGGATTACGGTATGGAATCCTTCGAACAGAGAGTAGGTTCGCTATATGCCGTCACACACACACAATAGCACTAGGGTTTTGAAAAATAACTGCCGGTTTGCATGTATCACGTATATAAACGTATCACAGAAATGGGCCAAGTGTAGGTCCGTGTTTCGGGATCCAATCCGTGATTTTCATGTTCATGTTCAAAGATGGAAGAGATAAAGAGATGATAAACAAACAACTTTTGTATTAATCCGGTAGTAAACATTACAAGTCGGCCCGATTACATGGAAACCGAACTAATACCAAAGAAGTATACATCCAGGGAGAAATCAAGTGGTGATTTCTCCCGGTGAGGACTCAAACCTCCTATCACACTCTAGCACACACTTGTGCTCTCACTCTTGTGTTTTACAAGACAAGGTGTTGGTATTTATACCAAACACAGGTTGCACAGTCGAAGGATAACACTGACTGGTCGATAGATCATCTGTCGACCATCCAGCTTTCGAAAGATATACACATGCCTCGAAGGATATCATATCCTTCGAGGTCCATCTTCAACCTTCGATGGATATCTTTCGAGCTCATCGAAGGATATCAACAATCCTTCGATGCCCTATCCTTCGACACCAACATAAGCAACCATAACTTGTCTAGCAAACACACACGGTCAACCGAATAACCCTCTCGTTTGACCACTTCAAACGAGCGGGTCTATACACGTTCGATAGACCGTCTCACTAACTATTACAAATTCAGCGTAAAATAATAACTAATCTATTCGACAAGCATCGGACACAAAATCTGCATCAACAAATTCCCCCTTGTCCGTTGCTGTCGAATGCTGAAAATGCAACTGCAATCAATCTTCAGTCAAGTATTCATCTTCTCTGTGTTGACGAATTCCCCCTTGACCGATGATCCAGGTAAGTAGTATCTTGATGCTCATTGTAAAATATTTCCCCCTCAGAGTGCGCGCATCCGTGTTGAGTGTTGTGCAATTTCCTCAAAGGACTCAATTGACCGATCTTCCGCTGATCTTCCAATACTCCAACCGGCATTTGATAAGGGTTCCATTCTTTAACAATTGCATCAAGTCTTGATCTTCAAGCATACTACATTGATAGAGATTTCTGGTGAACTGTCTTCTGTAAACCGTCTTTGTGGAATCGACCAAGTAATGCACTTTAATCTTCAGCATCAACACTCAGGAAAGTCAGCTAGACCAAGTGTATCCCTTGCAAGCTCAACCAAACGGCACGCTTAGTTGAACTACATCCAGATCTCATTGTCTCGCCTTTGTGAAGTCGACCACGTAATGCACTACGGATCTTCAGCATCAGTACCCAGGAAGTCAGCTTGACCAAGTACATCGTTTGCAAACTCAACGAATTGAGTTACCCCCAGATCCCTGTAAAATCCCAAAGAAACATCAAACCCAAAACCGAATCCTGCAGGTCTTCAGCCTTGAATTATCAACTCCCATAAAGATTCCCCAGGTCTTCAGTAAACAGCGCTTTGAAACAACTGTCGACTTTAGATACCTGTATGTTTCCGTGCAAAACCCTTCACGCTGGCTGGAGAATTAATTAAAATCCTCAAATATGTGTCTGTGCAAAACATTCCACGCAGAACCCCCTTGTCTCACCAGAAAATCACAAACTCTACCACCTGTGATTGCGTTTAGAAATTTACCGAAGAAATTCAACAAATGAAAATTTTTATCCCCCCATTTCTTTGGTAAAATCTCTAAACCTTAACAGATTCTTTCCACTTCAAAGAAACTGTCGTCAAATGTTCACCAATTCCCTCCACTGAGCGGAACTGTCATCAATCTTCATTGAATATTCTCGGTTCCGAAAATTCACGAACATGACTTTCTTCTTTGCATAATCTAGTTGAATAAGAGCGTCCCCTGGTACCCCGTAGGATCGGACTAGTATCCCCCCAAAGATCCAAAGACTTTGTGGACTCGTTAGGACCTGTATAGACGTTCCAGATTCATACGTTCGTCTTCAAATGCGAGAATATGACAATAAACAAAATCCTTTCGAACATTTCCGAATAACCGGTAACAATCATAAATACTGATGCGCGGAAGCGAACATATCGTGTTGTTTTTGGCCCATAATAGTCGCGTTACCATTTTTGTCATTGCATCGGTAACCGTGACTACCCCACAATTTTCAAACATCAAGTTTTCATCATCTCTTGTTTTCATCATGCTGCATCACCCCGCGCGCTCCCAAATTCATACGAGTTTTGACGTTGACATTTAGAAGCGCGGTTCAAGTCAACTCCGCAAATACCCGACCCCACTCTGCATCAAAAACCTTTGTTCCAATGGATTTTTTTTTTTTTTTTTTAACTAGCAAAATATAACTTTAGGCGCTAGATTTTCACATTGATACACTTTGTGTGGACGCGACTCGGCTCGGTTCGACTCGGTTTCGACACGGTTATGTCCGGCTCAAGCCCGACGTCACGACATTCCTCCGTCGTGCGTCCCAGAGTTCGACACGCGAAGCACGGAGCGCCACAAACCCATTCCCGTTTACACATCACCATGACATCACATTAGTGATGTCATGATGATGTCAACCTTTGTCCTATGTTGACCAAATGAAAGATTGAATACCCACAACAAACAACGAATATCATTTGATGTCTTGGCGGTGCATTGGGCTTGCTTTGGGCTGTATTGGCTGAATTGAGTTGTATGGGCGGTGATCATAAACAACAAACAATCAACTTATTGGTTAATTGGGGCGGTGACTTGAGCCAAGAACACACACATTTAATTGAGGCACTTGGGCGGTGCACATGGGTGTTGCCTTGGGCAGTGTACACAAGCAATAAACAACAATTTTTTTTTTTTTTTTTTTTATTTATTGATAAAGTCACTGTGTACGATGTCCTTCGAAAAGTCACTGTTCTGTCTGCTCTCTATCAATTAATACAGACACAGACAGGTATCCATAGCCCACTTTTTGACTTGATAAAGTCACCACCGCTAAAATTGACCAACCCTATACTTCCATTTAGCCGACAACAGTTGTAATCTCTTTCCCCAAAGTCAGCCGATAAACATCATCTTCATTTTGTCTTTATTTTCTTCTCTTGTGTGATGATAACAACAGCCGACAACAACATCAACCCCAAAAGTCAACAATTTTTCTTGTGTGACAGCTGTTTCCACAACCGAAGGATGTATCCTTCGAAGTTGTTGAAATAATTATCCTGTGACAGCTGTTGAAATGATCTTTCGAAGGTGTTGGAAGTTTCGAGCACAGATCTTTCGGTCTCGAAAGATGATTCACAGATCAGTTTCTGTCTTTCGAACAGATTTGATCTTTCGAGGTTGTGAGATAATCCTTCGAGAAAAGAATCTTTCGAAGGTTGTGAAGTTGACTTTTCTGGCACATGTCAGATCTGGATCTGACACACATCAGCTGCTGTCAGAACTGATCTTTCAAAAATTTGACCCTTCGAAGCAAGAATGATCCTTCGAAGATAGTTGGGTTGACCTTTCGAGGTTGCTTTTGGGTGGAGGTTGATCCTTCGATTGAATGGCAGACCTTTCGAAGTTCTTCACATCTTTCAACACATGAAGATGTGAAGAACACCAAGAACACAGACATCTGGGTAAATTTCAGATTCGATGAAAACGTTTTGAAAACGGTTTTTGATGATGATAACTTGAATTTTTAGGAGAAAAACATAAAACCCAACGCTCGTTTTATCACAGATCTGGATATTCGGGTCCAGATCTGAGTTTTTCTCATTTTCACCATTTTTACATCTTGAACAAAAACCCACAAGAATCACAGATCTAGAGCACATGTGACTTAGTAAACGGTTAGTTTTACTAAATCGGGCACCATGGCTCTGATACCAATTGTAGGTCCGTGTTTCGGGATCCAATCCGTGATTTTCATGTTCATGTTCAAAGATGGAAGAGATAAAGAGATGATAAACAAACAACTTTTGTATTAATCCGGTAGTAAACATTACAAGTCGGCCCGATTACATGGAAACCGAACTAATACCAAAGAAGTATACATCCAGGGAGAAATCAAGTGGTGATTTCTCCCGGTGAGGACTCAAACCTCCTATCACACTCTAGCACACACTTGTGCTCTCACTCTTGTGTTTTACAAGACAAGGTGTTGGTATTTATACCAAACACAGGTTGCACAGTCGAAGGATAACACTGACTGGTCGATAGATCATCTGTCGACCATCCAGCTTTCGAAAGATATACACATGCCTCGAAGGATATCATATCCTTCGAGGTCCATCTTCAACCTTCGATGGATATCTTTCGAGCTCATCGAAGGATATCAACAATCCTTCGATGCCCTATCCTTCGACACCAACATAAGCAACCATAACTTGTCTAGCAAACACACACGGTCAACCGAATAACCCTCTCGTTTGACCACTTCAAACGAGCGGGTCTATACACGTTCGATAGACCGTCTCACTAACTATTACAAATTCAGCGTAAAATAATAACTAATCTATTCGACAAGCATCGGACACAAAATCTGCATCAACACCAAGCCCATTAGAAAACTGGGCCGAAAGATGTCGAAGGATAGGGTCCTTGGTCGAAGGATATATTTCGAGATCCTTCGAACCGGAAGCTGATCCTTCGAATCGAAGGATATCTTTCGTGGTCCTTCGAATCCTTCGAACAGTATGCCATGTTTCGTGATCTAGACTAAGTGTATTAAATAACAATTCTAGACTAAGTGTAATAAATAATAATTCCAATATTATCTTTTACAACCACAAGTAGTTACATGTATGCACAATGACAACACGTTTCATTAAAACACAACGCGTACAATTACAAATCCAACAAGTCAACTACTAAACAGTCAAAGTCAACGCGCATTTAATGCGAAAGCAAAAGTCAGAAACTCGAGTTGTCACATTATCCCCAACTTAAAAGAAATTTCGTCCCGAAATTTGGTACGCACTCACTGAGGAAGCTAGGTAAGTTACATCGTTCACTGGTTTTCCTGGGGTGTCACATCATCCCCCCGTTGATTTGGAATTTCGTCCCGAAATTCAGTAGTAGTAGCTTCAGCCTCAGAAGTGGATGCATTGGTTTCGAATAACTGGGGATACTTTTCTTTCATCTGAACTTCGCGTTCCCAGGTATACTCTGGGCCACGCTGGGAGTTCCAACGAACTCGAACAAGAGGGATTCTCTTGTGTTTGAGGACCTTAACATCCCGGTCCGTGATTTCAACTGGTTCCTCGACGAACTGCAACCGCTCGTCGATAGTGAGTTCCTTAAAAGGAACTATAAGGGTCTCATCTGATAGGCATTTCTTCAGATTCGACACGTGAAAAACATTGTGAACTGCACCGAGTTCAGCTGGTAGTTTTAATCTGTAGGCTACTTTGCCAATCTTTTCTAAGATTTCGAATGGTCCGACGTACCGCGGATTCAGTTTGCCCCTTTTTCCAAAACGTACCACACCCTTCCAGGGTGAAACTTTCAATAAAACCCGGTCCCCGACCTCAAATTCCAATGGCTTTCTACGCTTGTCCGCGTAGGCTTTCTGACGATCGCGTGCTGCCGCCATGCGTTGTCGTATCTGTGCTATCTTTTCTGTGGCGTCCACAACAATGTCTGGACCCGTAATCTGACTATCCCCCACCTCTGCCCAACAGAGAGGTGACCGGCATTTACGTCCGTACAATGCCTCGAATGGAGCGGCTTGAATGCTGGTATGGTAACTGTTATTGTACGAGAACTCCACCAAAGGGAGGTGCTTTTCCCAGCCGTTGCCGAAATCGATAACACACGCTCGAAGCATGTCTTCTAGAGTTTGAATAGTTCGCTCAGACTGCCCATCCGTCTGAGGATGATATGCTGTGCTCATGTCTAACCGTGAGCCGAAAGATTTATGCATTGCTTGCCATAGCTCTGACGTGAATCGTGCATCGCGATCCGAAATAATAGAGATGGGCACTCCGTGCCTCGAAACAACTTCTTTCAAGTAGATGTCTGCTAGCGTAGAAAACTTATCCGTTTCTTTGATAGCCAAGAAGTGAGCAGACTTTGTGAGTCGATCAACAATTACCCAAATAGTGTCATTCCCACGCTGGGATCTTGGTAAGCCCGTAACGAAATCCATGGAAATTTCTTCCCATTTCCACTGTGGTATCTTGGGCTGTTGAAGTAGGCCTGCTGGTTTCTGATATTCAACCTTGACTCTCGCACAGGTTAAGCATTTGCCAACATAGGTGGCGATGTGGGCCTTCATACTAGGCCACCAATAAGTAGTACTGATGTCGTGGTACATTTTATCCGACCCTGGATGTACCGAATAGCGAGACTTGTGAGCTTCATCCATCACAAGCTCTCGTAAACCGCCATAAAGTGGGACCCAGATACGCCCCGTTACATAGTAGGCGCCGTCTTCCCTTTGTTCCATGCGTTGCCTTGAGCCGCGTAAGGCTTCAGCTTTAACGTTTTCGGGTTTCAGTGCTTCTAACTGAGCAGCTCGTATCTGTGCAGGAAGACTCGACTGAATAGTAAGCTGTAGCGCTCTCACGCGCTTAGGTAGAGTGTCTTTCCGACTGAGGGCATCAGCCACAACATTGGCCTTGCCTGGATGATACTTGATGGCGCATTCGTAGTCGTTCAGAAGTTCAACCCATCTCCGTTGACGCATATTTAAATCCTTTTGCTTAAGAATATGCTCGAGACTCCTGTGATCGGTGTAAATCGTGCACCTGGTACCGTACAGGTAGTGTCGCCATATCTTAAGCGCGAAAACAACAGCTCCCAGCTCTAAATCGTGCGTCGTGTAGTTCCGTTCATGAACCTTGAGTTGCCGAGAAGCGTAGGCTATCACTTTATCACGTTGCATCAATACACATCCAAGCCCCTGTATCGATGCGTCACAATAAACCACGAAGTCATCCGTGCCCTCTGGCAATGAGAGAATAGGTGCGCTGCAAAGCCTATCCTTTAAGTACTGAAAAGCGGTCTCTTGCGCATTACCCCATCTGTAAACGACACCTTTCTGTGTTAGCATAGTAAGTGGTTGCGCGATCTTGGAGAAGTCTTTAATAAATCGCCTGTAGTAACCCGCCAAACCCAAGAATTGGCGTATTTCAGTCGGTGTACGCGGTGCTGGCCAGTTTCTGATCGAATCAACCTTGGATGAATCGACATGAATCCCATCCTTGTTTACCACATGGCCTAAGAAGTGGACTTCACGAAGCCAGAAGTCGCATTTTGAAAACTTTGCGTATAGTTGCTCCTTTCGAAGAAGTTCCAAAATAAGACGTAAGTGCTGCTCGTGCTCCTCCTGACTCTTGGAGTAAATCAAGATGTCGTCGATGAAGACAATGACGAACTTGTCAAGATACGGTTTGCACACCCTGTTCATAAGATCCATGAAGACTGCTGGCGCGTTTGTAAGCCCGAATGGCATGACAAGAAACTCGTAATGACCGTAGCGAGTTCTGAAAGCGGTTTTGGAGACGTCCTCATCCCGGACTCTCAGCTGATGATACCCTGACCTTAAATCAATCTTGGAATAGTAACACGACCCTTGCAACTGGTCGAATAAGTCATCTATGCGCGGAAGAGGATAACGGTTCTTCACCGTCACCTTATTGAGTTCACGGTAGTCGATGCACATCCTGAACGTACCGTCTTTCTTCTTTACAAATAACACTGGATCTCCCCAAGGTGAAGAGCTTGGACGAATAAAGCCCTTTTCCAAGAGCTCTTGTAGCTGCTTCGACAGTTCTTCCAGTTCGGTTGGAGCTAAACGATACGGTGCGCGGGCTATTGGTGCTGCTCCTGGAGCTAATTCAATCTGAAACTCGACTTGACGATGAGGAGGTAAACCAGGTAAATCTTCAGGAAACACTTGAGGAAAATCACGCACAACTGGTATATCCTCCAGCTTCTTTTCCTTTGTTGATGCGTCAGTGACAAGTGCCAGAATGGCAGTATGTCCCTTTCGTAAACATTTCTGCGCCTTTAAGTAAGAGATGATGCCAACCACAGCACCACTCTTGTCACCTTGTACTTCGAGAGGTTCTTGACTGGAGCGAGGAATACGAATAACTTTTTCTTTGCATAAGATCTCCGCATGATGTTGGGATAACCAATCCATACCGATGACGACGTCGAAACTACCCAAAACTATGGGTATGAGATCAATCGAGAAAGTCTGACCCGCTAGAACGATACTACAACCCTTGACTACCTGAGCAGCCTCTACACTTTTACCATTGGCTAGTTCTACAACGTGTTTGGTGTCTAGAGGTGTTGGTGTACGTTTTAATAATTTACTCATTTTCAATGACATATAGCTTGTATCAGCACCCGAATCAAATAAAACAGTAACATAAATATCGTCGAGAAGAAACTTACCCATAACCACATTGGGATCATTCACTGCATCTCCTCGACCCAACACAAAAGCACGGCCACGAGCTTCATTGCCGTTGTTATTGTTGTTTCCCCCGTTGTTCTGATTATTGTTGTTATTCCCGTTGCCCTGGTTGTTGTTGTTATTGCGATTCTGGTTCAACTGAGGACAATCGCGTTTGTAGTGACCTTCAGCCCCACACTGGAAACACCCCCGGTTTCCACGCTGTGGCTGCTGCTGCTGATTCTGTGGAGCTGGCGGTGGAAGTTGCTGGTGCTGGTTTGCTGGACGCGAGCTTCTACAATCTTTAGCCTCATGACCCGGCTTGTGACATCTTTGACATTGACTCCTGCGACATCTTCCACTGTGGTGTTTGTTGCACCTGTTACACCACGGGTGATTTCCTTTATAACCACTATGTCCCTGACTGCCCGATGATTGCTGACTCGGACTCTGGTAATCGTTGGTGCGACGTTGTTGAGTTTGGGACTGAACAGACGCTGATCCCCTGCTGGAATCCCCGTCCCACTTTCTTTTATTCTCGCTGGGTGTGGCAGAAGTAGCAGCAGTTGGAGTGACTGAAGTAGCAGCTGTAGCAGTAGCGCCGACACGCTTTGGCAGTTTATTCTGATCCACTGCCTGATCAGTGATGCGATGAGCGAGACGCTGTATTTCCTGGATGTTGTTGAGGTTAGCTGAGGTAACGTGGCTCTGTATTTCTGGCACCAAACCTTTGAGATACAACTCAATACGCTTATATGGAGGGTCCACCATAGTTGGACATAACACAGCCAACTCATTCGATCTCTTGGTGTAAGCTTCGATTTCCGAACCAACCATCTTCAAGTTATACAACTCGTCCTCCAACTTGTGGATGTCTTCTCTAGTGCAGTATTCCCTCTTGATCAGTTCTTTGAATTCATTCCAGGGTGTGGCGTTAGCAGCTGCCAACCCTAAGATCTGCACTTGTGCGTTCCACCAAGTGAGCGCAATCCCTTCAAGTGTGCCAGTGGCGAACTTCACCCTGCGAGCCTCAGGGCATTCACACATTTCGAAAACCGACTCGAGCTTTTCAAACCAGTGGAGGAGTCCGACTGCTCCCTCCGTGCCACTGAACGAGCTAGGACGACATTCCATGAAATTCTTGAAGGTGCACCCAGGTTGTTGCTGAGCGGGTTGACCTATTGTGTACGAATAGGGCAAAGTTAAGTACGAGAGTTAATGTAGGATCTAAAGATCCTAGTGTCTATACTGCAGGGTATACTACCTGCTTGGGCGGCTGCAACTGCCGCAGCAACGAGAGCCTCTAGCTGGGCTTGAGTCATGGTAATTCGTGCGGCCATTGATCTTCACATCAAAGGCAACATAAGTGAGAAAGGTTCGCGAATAGTGCGATGACAGAAGAGTGTAAGCACATAAGTATTCTCATGCAATGTCAAGTTGTGAGCAAGGTAATGTAAGCATACTACGAGCAAAGTTCTATGCAAATTCTAGCATGTAGGCAATAAACATAAACCTTATTACCTAGGAAGTTGAGTCTTGCACGTGGAGCGAAGCGTCGTTGTGGATCGTTGAGAGCACTGTTCTGGTTATAGTCTGGTTTTAATAAAAACGTTTTTCCATATTAAAACCAAGTTCTCTATAACCAATGGCTCTGATACCAATCTGTCACACCCCCAAAATCCACCTGCGGAGTATCACCGCTTAGGGGCGTGACTGACCAGGATCAAGCCATCAATCATATTGAACATAGCATAACATAAATAAAGTAGTTCGTAAAACCTCATTCAATACAATTGATGTTTCAAAACAATCATAGTAACAGTAGCGGAAGCATAAGTAAATAACCCAAGTAAACCATAAGTTCAATTATTCGAAATGTTTAAACATAACGTTCATAATCCACTGCCCACAACGTCCCGCTCCTCCAGTGCAAGCTCCATAAGTACCTAAGGTCCTGCAAGGCATGCAGCAGATAATCAACAAGCTAGTTGAGCGAGTTCACAGTTTAAAGTTCAATATCGTATAGTGTGAGTAATGGTTTAATCGTTACGTTCCATATGATTAGTTCCATCGCGGCCTCCCAGGCAGGTGTGCGAAGATTTGGTTCGTATAGTTCGCGACCATAGTCTTTACCGACCAGGGTGTGTGCGAAGGCGGTTAATCATTTCGCGACCATAGTCTTTACCGACCAGGGTGTGTGCGAAGGCAGTTGAGTAGTTCGTTCGCGACCATAGTCTTTACCGACCAGGGTGTGTGCGAAGGCAGTTCGTAAGCATCAACAGTTTAATCGTTCGTTATAATATCAAAGTATGCACAAATAATCATCCAACCCATTCCCACCCTGGGAACCCATGCCTTGGCTGTGTGAACTCACCTTGGTTTGCTCGGTATGCTAGGTTAAGCACTCACAAGTAATTAATCACGTCCTATTGTATGCACGTATAACAAATCAGTTCATGTTCACAATGATACGCATGCAATTTAATGTTCACATAACAGTCAGTTTGCATATCGGCACATCACGTATCATTTCGCATTTAATCATTAACTATCATTCGATTCACATTTACCCATCCTTCGATATATTGCTCATCCTTCGGTCTAACAATTATCACAACCATCACAAATATGTTTCGACACATCTAACGATACACAGTTAGCATCTTACGATTCATGGTTATCTTTCGACACATCAGCTATGTTTCGACATAGTTATCCTTCGGCACACAGATTATGTTTCGGTCAACACACTATCTTTCGGTCAAAGCTATCCTTCGGTCAACACTACTATGGTTCGGTCAATGCTATCCTTCGGTCAACACCTATGTTTCGAAGGACAGGTATCTTTCGGTCACAGCTATGTTTCGATTACTAATATCTTTCGATGAACATCAGTTACGGAATGTCAGTTACGTTTTTCTCAAAGTTTCCAAGTTTTTCCTAACTGATTATCAATTAACACCAATTTCACAAATCAATTAGCATCAACAAGATCAAACAAGCATGATTCCCATGTTTATCAAGAACCCTAATCTGAATAACAAAATCATTCAAACTATCCGATTTACACATAGGTGCCGATTACATAAACATGTCCGATTACAATATGATCAATTCGATTAACCTACAACCGATTAACATACATATTCCGGTTAACACGCAAACGACATATTGCAATACCAACATACATATCCGGTTATCATGACCAATCCACAAGACATCATCATTAAACATCATCAAAACAGATCCGATTAGCATACTAACAATATATTGCAAGACAATTTATAAATCATGAAATCAAAGCATCATAAACAACATCACACTAACCGGAAATCTGGATTACGGTATGGAATCCTTCGAACAGAGAGTAGGTTCGCTATATGCCGTCACACACACACAATAGCACTAGGGTTTTGAAAAATAACTGCCGGTTTGCATGTATCACGTATATAAACGTATCACAGAAATGGGCCAAGCCCATTAGAAAACTGGGCCGAAAGATGTCGAAGGATAGGGTCCTTGGTCGAAGGATATATTTCGAGATCCTTCGAACCGGAAGCTGATCCTTCGAATCGAAGGATATCTTTCGTGGTCCTTCGAATCCTTCGAACAGTATGCCATGTTTCGTGATCTAGACTAAGTGTATTAAATAACAATTCTAGACTAAGTGTAATAAATAATAATTCCAATATTATCTTTTACAACCACAAGTAGTTACATGTATGCACAATGACAACACGTTTCATTAAAACACAACGCGTACAATTACAAATCCAACAAGTCAACTACTAAACAGTCAAAGTCAACGCGCATTTAATGCGAAAGCAAAAGTCAGAAACTCGAGTTGTCACACACTTGTACTTGATAAGTCACAACCGTAATCAAACCCACATGCAACTAAAAAATTGTGGCCGACAACAGTTTGTTTCACAAGAATTCCAGTCCTATAACATGCAAATGCCAGTTGTATTGATTGGGCCGCAATTTCTGTAACATGCAAATGATGAGAATTCCTGTTCAATATCCAATTTACAAATTCATTGATTGGGCCGTGATCTCTGACTCTTGGGCCGCAATGTTTGACAATTCAAATAAAGCAAGTGAATTCTTTAAACATGGCCGACAAGATCTGTTAGTAGTTGATTAGGCCTCAAAAGATGTATCAGAAAAATCACGTGGGCAGACAACACTTCAGTCACAATGATGATGATGACAAATAAGCGAACTTATTGTAAACCACAAAAGCGAACCACGCATGTAACAATAAGCGGACCTCAACTATTAGTATGAGCGTACCTATTGATATCCTATAAGCGGACCTCACAAGTGTCAAATAAGCGGACCAACAAATGATCTTATGAGCGGACCACAAAAACGAATCTAACTGACTATGTCACTTTGAGCGGACCTGATTGTTGATCGAATAAGCGAACCTATGTTGTTCGAAAAAGCGAACCCGCAACTATGACGCGAATTCGAACTGAAAATCTTAGATTTCTCCTAAACGGTTAGGAATTTGGATCTGAAACTTGGTAGGGTTGTAAATCAATGATTTTCGCACAACATGTTAAAAATTCAGCCGATTCGGACCGTGAAAACCCGTTCAATTTGACGTTTTTCAGTAAAAAACATGAAAAATGTGAAAAAATGATGAAATAGATGAAATCGGATCTGAAATTGGCTGAAATCTGGTACGAATCAATGCGTTTGATCGTGCAATCGAGCTCCTAGCTCTGATACCTCTTGTAGGATCGGTTTCGACACCTTATAATTGCGTAACGAACGTTCGACGTGCGGAATCCGTGAACGTGCGTGACCGAACACACAATAACGTACACTAATCGGTGATTCTATTTATGATGTGACGAATACAAGCTCCGTGAATCACGTTTTGCCACTTTCTCTCTTTAGTTTCTCTCTCTAAGCACCTAGCTCTCCAAGCTCTAATGTGGCAAAAGTTCTAAATCTAAACCCTAAGGCTCCTATTTATAGGCACAAGATTATAAGGGATTTCCCCTTATTTACAATAATGCCACCTTGCCTATTGCTAACAAATTACAATATAAAGCCTATTTTACTTCTATTTCAGCTACGGTTCCGATTGACGAAGGCGATAGACATTCTGCACTAACAGTAAGCATGCTATATAAACCATGTACTAGGAATGCTAAGTAAACATGCCTAGTAGAAATGTTCATGTAAAACAATGTGCTAGCATGCTGAGTAAACATACATAGCAGAAATGTCATGTAAAACAATGTGTTCCATATGCTAAGTAAACATATGCAACAAATGTGTAACAAACCAATGTGCTAGCATGCTTGACATACATAGCAAAACACAATTTAAAGCATGTACTATAAGTGTACTAGGTGAAACTAGCATGTTTATGTCATAAAAGCATGAAATGCACGAAAGTAACACGTATGTACATGTGTATCACCCCAACATATTTGAAAACGGTAAAAGAGGGGAACTATGTACTCACTTGGGGTTGCTAATTAATCTTGAGAATAAGACCAATTTAAGCTCCAAGTATCACGGAATCAACCGGCACCTAGTATAGGTAACTATGTTAATAAACGGATCCTAAATCGGGAGATAGGATAGAATGAGGTTCTATAAATCAAATGAGTAATTGAACTCATATGGTATGATTTAATAGACCCTACATTCTGATTGGAAAGTATACCTAAGTGCTTTTGACCCGTTTCGACATATTATGGTAACATAAGCTACTATAAGGCGTCGTTAGCGTAAAACTGTGTTCGGATGGTTATCTATGTGCTATGTCAAGTCTTACATTCCCAATTATCCCTAAACATGTTACTAAATCATATTATATGTCAAAAATATGTTCACATAGTCAATATACGGATTTATGCTTCAGAAGGGCATTTTGGTCATTTCCTATGGGCATACAAGCTAACTAGTAAATGACTAACCAATCCTAAGTGATCATAAGGTATAACCTCAGTGGTTATTCCCTATGAAACTATGATCACTAACTAAGCTTGGTCGGACCCTAAAGATCGACCAAATGGGTCGGGTTCGGAAGTGTAAGCGGTTGTTTAGACCGCTTAACTTACGACCCTAAACAAGCACAAACTAAAAGTATCGAGTTAAACTTGTCAAAACATGTTTAACCTACTGATTTGGTATCAAAACAAAGTGTTTTGATACCCTAAAGTAGTTCCGAGACAAAATGCGTGCTAAAACGCATTTTGACCGAAACTTTGACTCGACCCTACACCTAGTTAACGTGGAAATCAGCGGCTATAATCACGAAGGATTATAACTATCGTGATTACAATCACGTTTCAAAGTTCAATTGAACTTTGACTTGACCAATTGATGGTCAAAACCGAAAGTCAAACTGTTGGCCAAACTGTTTGACTTTCTGCACTAACATAAAGAAAAGCAATAAAAGAAATGAAAGAGGCTCACTAAGGGTCCTTGCTATCTTTTCAACAAAGAAGACAAAGTCCCAATCAGCTTAGGAGAGCTCCAAAGCAGGTTGTAGAGAAGAGAAATGAGAAATGAGCAAGGAATGAGTGAATTGGTCTTGCTATTTATACTTCTGGTGATGCACTAGGATCATTACAAGTGGTTTGTTTGGTCATTAAGCAATAAATCCCAGCCATACACTTGTTACAAGCAGGTTAGAAGCCTTGGGGAAGAGATAAACTTGCTCAACATTCCCAAAAAAAATGCATGAACAGCCCCTGAAGTTGCAAAAGATTGCTGAAACTGAATTTCTGGAACTGGGCACACTGACACGGCCCGCGTAAGATATGGGAGGGGGCTTACGCGGCCAGCCTGGCCCTCCCAGATCAGCAGAAGTTTGAAAAATGACTGCTTTGGTCCCTGCATGCAATCGAGTCCATTTCAGGCCCTTTTGACCCCCCGTTAAAATGACAGCTTCGGTCCCTACATGCAATTGAGTCCAGATGTGGCCAGAACGTAAGTTATGCGCGAAAATGCAAACTTACGCCGTTTTTGACACTTTTAGTCCCTGTTAGATCATATAAGCATGTTTTCGCACACCGAACCAATCAAAGTTTATTTCTAAGCCATGTTTAGGTTATATATGGTATGTTTAACTTACGATCAAGTTCCGGACTGTACCTTGTCTTACGAAACGGCAGACTTTTGCAAGTTGACGCAAATAGTCCCTGAGAGCGAATAAACTTGTTTTTGCCATACCAAAGCCTTCAACACTTATTTCTAAGTTATGTAAAGGTTATTTAAGGTATGTTAAGTTTATGATGATGTTCCAGAGTGTTTGTTGCGTTAAACTGATCGTGTTTACGTATCAGTTTGCGTATAACTCCCCAGAAAGCGATGTAGAGTTCAAAATCGATCAAAACTCAACATGGCCACAAAACCAAACATAAATGATAAATATTGGGATCAAAACACATTGTTTTATTAATATTGTATTGTTCAGAGTCTGTATAATGATATCACAAGCACAGATGTCACAGTCTCCCCTACTTCAGGAAATTTCGTCCCGAAATTTATTTAGAGGAAACTTGTGAGAATAGGTGCGGATATTTTTGCTTTCATCTGATCTTCATGTCCCAAGTAAACTCTAGGCCACGTTTAGATTCCCAGCGAACTTTGACCAATTTAATCCGCTTGCCCTTCAACTGTTTAAATGTACGGTCCACTATCTCCACAGGTTTCTCAACAAAGTGCATCGTGTTATCAACACGAATTTCATCAACTGGTATGTTGAGGTTCTCATCAGTTAAACACTTTCTAAGATTGGACACGTGGAATGTTGGATGAACATTTCCAAGTTCAGGAGGTAGCTCTAATCTGTAGGCTACTTTTCCGACTCTTTCAACGATCTTGAATGGTCCCACATAGCGTGGTGCAAGTTTTCTTTCTTTCCAAACCTAATCACACCTTTCCAAGGGGACACCTTGAGTAAGACGTGATCACCGACTTGAAATTTCTAAGGGCTTACGTCATCGATCCGCGTAACACTTCTGATGGCTTCTAGCTGTCTGAAGGTTTTCACGAATCTTCTTGACCTTATCTGTAGTCTCTAGAATGAGTTCAGGTCCAGTAAGCTGAGCTTCACCAATCTCATTCCAGTAGACCAGTGAACGACATTTTCGACCGTATAAAGCTTCGAAAGGAGCCATATTGATGCTAGAGTGATAACTGTTGTTGTAGGAGAATTCGATCAAAGGTAGATGCGAATCCCAACTACCACCAAAGTCAATCACACACGCTCTAAGCATATCCTCCAGTGTCTGGATTGTTCTTTCAGATTGACCATCTGTCTGCGGATGGTACGCTGAGCTCAAATGAAGTTGAGTACCCATGGCAGATTGCATGGTTCTCCAAAAGCGAGACGAGAATCGAGCATCTCTGTCAGATATAATGCTCAAAGGAACACCATGTCGATATACAATCTCATCAACATAGATCTTGGCAAGCTTGTCAGCAGATAGATCCTCACGGATCGGCAAGAAATGTGCTGACTTTGTTAGACGATCAACAACAACCCAAATGGCGTCATGACTTCTTTTAGTGCGCGGTAACTTGGTAATGAGATCCATAGAAATGTTTTCCCATTTCCAAACCGGAATCTCTGGTTGCTCCAATAATCTAGAGGGATGTTGGTGTTCTGCCTTAACCTTGAGACAAGTAAGGCATTTGGAAACATATAAGACTATGTCTTTGTTCATACCCGGCCACCAATACTGGGTTCAAAGATCCATATACTTTTTGTCTGCACCTGGATGGATAGAATAACGAGACTTGTGAGCTTCATCCATAAGCAAGGTGCGAAGATCGTCAATACTTGGGACCCACAAACGGCCCATGTAATAGAATATCCCAAAGTCTCTTAGTTCAAGCTCAGGATTGGTATGACACGGTATCTCTTTACCCATCAAGTCTTGTATAACACAAGTATGTTGAGCCTGAATTATGTGAGATTGAAGGTCAGATCGAACATGAACACAGTGAAGCTTGACACGTTCCTTACGACTCAATGCATCAGCTACGACATTCGCCTTACCAGGATGGTAGCGAATTTCGCAATCGTAGTCGTTTAGGAGTTCAACCCAACGTCGTTGCCTCATGTTTAGTTCTTTCTGATTAAAGATATGTTGGAGACTTTTATGGTCAGTAAACAGTACACACTTTGTACCATACACGTAGTGTCTCCAGATTTTGAGAGCAAAGACTACTACACCTAACTCAAGATCATGAGTGGTGTAGTTTTTCTCGTGCACTTTCAGCTGTCTTGATGCATAGGCTATAACTTTGTTTCTTTGCATAAGAACACAACCAAGGCCTAAATTTGATGCATTACAGTACACAACAAAATCATCGTTACCCTCGGGTAAAGATAGAATAGGTGCATCACAAAGTTTCTGTTTCAAGGTCTGGAAAGCCTCTTCCTGTTTGGATCCCCACTCAAAAGGTTTACTCTTCTGAGTTAGAGTAGTGAGAGGAACCGCAATCTTGGAGAAATTTTCAATGAAACGGCGGTAATAACCCGCTAGACCAAGAAATGAACGAACCTCGGGATCTACATGTATACCTTGTTCGTTGACTATGTGCCCCAACAATTGAACTTCCTTAAGCCAGAATTCGCACTTGGAGAATTTTGGCGAAAAGCTGTTCTTTCTTTAGGAGCTGCATTGTAAGACGAAGATGTTGTTCATGATCAGCTCGAGTCTTAGAATAGATCAAAATATCATCAATAAAGACGATGATGAACTTGTCCAAATAAGGCTTACAAACCCTATTCATCAAGTCCATGAAAACAGCAGGAGCATTTGTTAAACCGAAGGGCATAACAGTAAACTCATAATGACCATATCTCGTACGAAAAGCTGTCTTAGGAATATCTTCTTCGAGAACTCGAAGTTGATGATACCCAGAAAGCAGATCAATCTTTGAAAAGCAAGTAGCACCCTGAAGCTGGTCAAAGAGATCATCAATGCGAGGTAGGGGATATCGATTCTTGATGGTAAGCTTGTTAAGCTCACGGTAATCGATGCACATCTTAAAAGATCCATCTTTCTTTTTCACAAATAGGACAGGAGCACCCCAAGGGGAAAAGCTTGGACGGATGAATCCTTTGTCAGAAAGCTCCTGAAGCTGCTTAGATAACTCTTGCATCTCAGATGGTGTAAGACGATAAGGTGACTTAGCAATGGGATTTGCACTAGGCACAAGATCAAGACGGAACTCAACTTGGCGCACAGGGGGTAAACCAGGCAATTCTTCAGGAAATACCTCTGGATAATCCCGAACAATAGGGATATCTTGGATAGTCTTACCCTTGCCTTTATCTTCTACGACATGTGCCAAGAAAGCAACATATTTCTTTCGTAGGTATTTGCGGGCTTGGGTACAAGACATGAGTTTAAGACCACTAGCAGGTTTCTCCCCATGAACTTCTAAAATCTCACCAGTCGAAAGCGGTATACGGACCAACTTCTCAAAACATACCACCTCAGCATGGTACTTGGATAGCCAATCCATTCCTACTATAACATCAAAGCTCCCGAGTTGCATCAGTGTGAGGTTGATAGGGAAAAGATGGTTATTGAGATTCAACTGGCAATTTCGAAGAACCGAGTCGAGTACAACAGGTTCACCACTAGCTACTTCTACTGTCAAGGGCTTTCCTAGTCTTGTTCTAGTCGTCAAGGCTTAAATGCTAAGGACACAAAACTCTTATCGGCACCCGAATCAAATAGAACAGAAGCTGGATAGTTGTTAACAAGGAACGTACCGTTCACCACTTCTTATCCGCACGCGCCTCATTTGCATTCAGATTGAAGGCTCTACCACGAGCTGGTGCCTGATTTGCATTTGCCAACCTCGGGCAATTGTTCCTGTAGTGGGTCAGATCCCCACAGTTGAAATATGAACAAGGCGGAAAATGAGGTCGTGCAGGATTCTGGGCAGGGTTTTGCACAGCTTGGTTCTGAGCTGCCTGATTCTGATTAGGAGCAAAACGGCAAGTGTTCACAAGATGACCAGACTTGCCACAATTCGTGCAGGTACGACATTGCAACTGTGGCTGGTGATGGCTGTTACATTTGTTGCACAGAGGTGCATTTCCCGCATACTGCCTCTTGGCAGCAGGTTGTGCAGCCTGATTCTGTGCGGGCTGATTAGTCTGAGCAGTGACCGTGAAATTCTTGGAAGCCTTACGCTTCCTCGATTTCTTCAAAGACTCAGCAGCCTTCTTGCCCTTGTTATCCTTGGTACTATCAGATTGTTTCTGCTTTTTGTCACCCTTCCTGTGGAGTTTACCCTTCTTGATCTGCGATTCAGTAAGGGTAGCAGCTAGCTCAATGGCCTGACGGACGGTAGTAGGGTGACTGCCAGTGACAATATCCTGAACAGGATCTGGCAAACCGTCTATGTACCTCTCGATTGCCTTATCCAAAGGCGTGACCATTGTAGGATAGAGCAAGCTTAACTCCTCATATCTGTCTGTATAAGCCCGGTGTTCACCACTGACTTGCTTCAGATCATTGAACTCATCTTCGAGTGCCATCTGCTCGTGTCGAGGACAAAACTCTCTCATCATGAGAGCCCTGAGTTCCTCCCATGTCTGACCCAAAGCAACATCAGCACCTCTATCTCTCATTACCCCATTCCA
Source organism: Helianthus annuus (assembly GCF_002127325.2). Taxonomy (NCBI): domain Eukaryota; kingdom Viridiplantae; phylum Streptophyta; class Magnoliopsida; order Asterales; family Asteraceae; genus Helianthus; species Helianthus annuus. The sequence goes on along the minus strand of NC_035437.2, from coordinate 69,502,501 downwards.
CCAGGTAAGGGCCTTCTTTTGAAATACACTAGAAGCAAACTCGACCTTACGATTGTTCGGACACTAAACATGGCGAAATGTGCTCTCAAGACTCTCAAACCACTGGAGAAGCCCTGTTTCTCCTTCAGTACCACTAAACTTGAGTGGTTTAGCCGAGTTAAACTGTTTAAAGTTGCACGGTGCATTAACATTGTTATTGGTGGCTTGGTTTATTTGAGTTATGAGACCAGGTAGCATAGCAGCCATCTGCTATGCTATAATAGCTGCCAGTTCGGCATCAGGTTGAGGAACGTTACGTCAACGAGTGAGATGATGTGATGAATAATGAGATACCAATAAAATCGATAAAAAGCAAGGAAGGTGGTCATTTGTTTGTTACCACAAAGCAAACAAACAACACACAGTGACAAATCAAAGTAAATGAGTCATAATAATGTATTACCGAAGACATGCTCGCCTATAAGTGAACACTCACCCCAAGAGTTCTCAGGTAAGAGTGACTGGTCCGATACTACGGATTTGTACGAACACTCTAGCCTTAGACAGAAAACTCAGGGTACAAGCATTCACCCTTCCAGTTTGCACGTGTTCACATTATTTAGACCCAAAACTTTGATGAGATTTTGAAAAATTTGGAAGGCACGAAGCCAAAAAGAAATCATCTAAGGATAGATGATTGAATTTCAAAATCATTTTGGAAATTGTGTTCAAGTTTTGGTAATCACCTAAGGATAGGTGACATGTATTGTTTTAAAATCTAAACGCAAGTGTACTCGCGTTGGGGTCCTAGAAAGTTATAGTCTAGGTCAAAGCATTGCTAATAACCTAATTCCCTATAACCATTGGCTCTGATACCAACTCTTCTGTCACACCCGGCCGCGTTAAAACAACAAACCGCGGCGGAAACGCCGGGGAGTGAGGTGACAGAATTATTGTTTCAACAACCATGGCAATTAAAGTTATGTATTATTAAGATTAAAGTTTACATTGTCTTTAAATTCAAACTAAAATAACATAATTAACTGTCTTTTAAGTCACTAATGCCTGAGTCCGCCTAAGTGAAGCACAAACATCATCACGCATTAGCACCTGAAACACATGTAAAAAGAGGTACGTCAGCATAAAAATGCCTGTGAGATACATAGGTTTTTGTTTATGCAGATTCATGACTTGTATTTGAAAGAAGTGTTAAATAAAATGTAGTCATGAACCTTGTAAATTGTTTTCCTTTGTAACACAATGTGAAAATGGATATGAAAATCAAATGACAATGAAAGGAAAATGCATGGTTAAATGAATAACCAAGTAGAAGTGAATTTGTAAAAATGTATACTTTGTAAAACAATGTCATGTTTTTGTAAAATGTTTCATGTCTTGTCCAAGTGATTTAGATAACGCAACAATGTATGACACGATAAAAGCACTTATATATAGGAAGTACCAGCGGCGTATCCTCCATGCTTTTATCATATAACACATAGCCCCGTTACATAAGTCACTTATCAATAACCAACCAAAATGTCATGTTAAATGTCAAAATGTTTATGTATAAACCATGTATAATGTCATATGTATAACTGCATCATGTATAATTAATGAAATGCATAGCAAGTAGGAAATCATCTACTTAACTATGTACTAATGTTAAATGTGAAAACAAATGTCATGTATGGTGAATAACTAGAAGTTACTCAACCCCATAGTAAAAATGTACAAAACAAAGTATTTGAACAAACCTAAGTTTAAATCAAATGTTATGCTTTGCAGAAAAACAATGCTTTACGATTACAAACATTTATGCAGTAATGTTAATCGTATATATTCAAGCCTTGCGACTGTGGCAACAAACCCTAAAACGAATTAAAGGTTTATCCAAATTATGTAGTCGGATTCTGTCATTCCCAACTTCCAAACAAACCTAGGAAGTCAGAAACGAGAGTTGTCAATTCCTATGGTACCATTACATAAGTCCGAGCGGCGTGATCAATGTTAATGAATGTATTATTGTCCCGATTTAACATACCAAATGTCATAACCAATGTAAGCATGCTATAAAAACCATGTACTAGGAATGCTAAGTAAACATGCCTAGTAGAAATGTTCATGTAAAACAATGTGCTAGCATGCTGAGTAAACATACATAGCAGAAATGTCAGATAAAACAATGTGTTCCACATGCTAAGTAAACATATGCAACAAATGTGTAACAAACCAATGTGCTAGCATGCTTAAAGCATGTACTATAGGTGTACTAGGTGAAACTAGCATGTTTATGTCATAAAAGCATGAAATGCACGAAAGTAACACGTATGTACATGTGTATCACCCCAAAATATTTGAAAACGGTAAAAGAGGGGAACTATGTACTCACTTGAGGTTGCTAATTAGTCTTGAGAATAAGACCAATTTAAGCTCCAAGTATCACGGAATCAACCGGCACCTAGTATAGGCAACTATGTTAACAAACGGATCCTAAATCGGTAGATAGGATAGAATGAGGTTCTATAAATCAAATGAGTAATTGAACTCATATGGTATGATTTAATAGACCCTACATTCTGATTGGAAAGTCTACCTAAGTGCCTTTGACCCGTTTCGACATATTATGGTAACATAAGCTACTATAAGGCGTCGTTAGCGTAAAACTATGTTCGGATGGTTATCTATGTGCTATGTCAAGTCTTACATGCCCAATTATCCCTAAACATGTTACTAAATCAGATTATATGTCAAAAATATGTTCACATAGTCAATATACGGATTTATGCTTCAAAAGGGCATTTTGGTCATTTCCTATGGGCATACAAGCTAACTAGCAAATGACTAACCAATCCTTTGTGATCATAAGGTATAACCTCAGTGGTTATTCCCTATGCAACTATGATCACTAACTAAGCTTGGTCGGACCCTAAAGATCGACCAAACGGGTCGGGTTCGGAAGTGTAAGCGGTTGTTTAGACCGCTTAACTTACGACCCTAAACAAGCACAAACTAATAGTGTCGAGTTAAACATGTCAAAACATGTTTAACCTACTGATTTGGTATCCAAACAAAGTGTTTTGATACCCTAAAGTAGTTCCGAGACAAAATGCGTGCTAAAACGCATTTTGACTGAAACTTTGACTCGACACTACACCTAGCTAACGTGGCAATCTGTCACACCCTGACTTTTGCGGAAGCGTGATTATGGGGTGACTTACTTGTTATCATTGCATTCAACCATATCAAACAATCTATATGATAATACCAAAGATTTGTCATCCATAAAATGAGTTTAAAACATAACAACATTGTCTAAAATGTAGACTTCAAAATTTAAATTTTACAAACCGTATGAATTGTGTAAAAGTTCGCTAAGGACTCATCAAAAGATAGTAGTTGAAATCAAAGTTTGGAAGACGTGTCTCGTCCAGGATTAAGACACACTGGCCAAAACCCAAAAACCATGGATGACATCTTTATACTTAACATGACTTGAAATTCCAACGCCCGCCAGATCCATACTTAATTTCCTGAAATACATGTAGTTTGGAAAACATCAACAAAAGTTGAGCGAGTTCATGTGTATGTGAGTTTGTACAAATCGTTAATGTGTGTCTGTATAGATTGTGAAATATGTCTGTATAAATGTATGTCCTTGGTATGTAGCAATAAGGAAAAACAGATCAATTAATGTGTAGCTAATACATTAATAAGTGATATGGCCTAGGAAGCACTCAAACCTGTAACGCGTACTTCATACCGGTCCTTCCGACGGAACGACATAGTCACCACATGCAGCCACACGCTGGCCCATGTGTGGGGCTCGCAACACCCAATAGATCTATCACTCATGCCTCTCGGTTCTTATACAAGGATTAATGGTCTTACGATAATAGCCTATCCATTCACGTGATCTAACAGTAAGTTCCTTAGCTAATCATACCATGTATAAAAATGTCTGTAAATGTCTGTAAAAGTCTGTAAATGTCTGTAAATGTCTGTAAAAGTCTGTAAATGTCTGTAATAATTGCAACATGTATTTCACCCCCGAAGTATAAAACTGAAAACGGTTAAGAGAAAAGGGGGACATGAACTCACAGTATTGCGTCTTCGGTACTCGTAACCCAAACCTCCTCAGCAAACACGACTACCTACAATGGTCTAACGTCTATTAGACGGACGGGCCGTGCCTTGACTTAGAGTTTAGTGTTTTGAGTTACGTTACATTGGCATTATGTTGTTAAAATAATAATAATTATTTTAACTTTATTAGAAAAATAGTTAGACAACTATTTCGTATTTATTTTCTCGAATGTTTTACTATGTGTTCGGATTCTCGGAAGATTTCGGCAGAGTCTCCTCTGTAAATAGAGGTGTACATGCTTAAATAGCATATCATTTTCTTTTATATATATCCAATAGTTCATTTTCAATAATCAAACCGACATATCGACAAACAAAACATTACTTACTTTATTTCAGCTTTATTACTCAAAACCAGACTGTTTTCGAGGATTTTTATAAAATAGTTAACCTTTTCTAAAAATTACCAAATTTTCACAGAATGTCAAAAATGTTCCAAAGCTTATTGTGTAAAAATATCAAAGTCCAATTCGTTACCCATATTTTATAGAAAATCATTTTCTCGACTGCAATCAGATTTGTTACCTTCTGATCGCAGTTTACGGAAATATTCACTAAAAATCAACCGTAAGTCCGTTTGACGAAATTCCAGTTGGAGGGTCGTCCTGACAATGGTGTCTATCTACTGTAAAAATTTCATGAGTTGATTTTACTCAGGTTTTAAGTTGTGACTCCGAAAATAACCCACTTTTTCTACAGTAAAAATGCAGCTTGAGCTGCTGTCCAAAAATAACCTTTTAAAAATAGTAAACGGTCTCGAAAAATTATGATTCCAGTGCCATTTGTTTAGTTATTCCAAAATACTCATTTTAGGCTTTAGAAATTCCGTTTTTCGTTTTAAAATGATCCCGTTACAGCCTGTTGAAGTTGGCTGGAAATCCAACTCAGCAAGTTGTTTAAGCTTTTGTGTGTGATGAACATTCAACAATCGAACAGGAATCAAAGTGGAACAAGAGTATGAATGGACTTACTACTAGCACAAGGCTAGGGTTGAAATCTTAGGATGAGATGATAAAGAATGATGGTGAGAAAAGCTTGAACAAGGCTTCTTGAGAGCACTCCAACTTCACACTTCTATGGAGGATCTTCACAACTTGCAAGAGAGCTTTTAGTGGAAGAAGATGGAGATGTGAAGGTGATGATGGTGATGGAAATCAGTTGTGGAGAGGGGGGGGGTATGAACCGAAAATTAAGAGAGAGAAGGGAGGAGATTGTTCGGTTTCGCATTGTTCCATTAAAGCGTTTAATTGTCCCGTAAAGCGTCTTTTGTGCATCTTTTTGTAACGAATTTAATTCCAACACTTAGGAAAGTGTCCAGGACCATTTAGTCAATACTCTGTATAATATGAGTGTGTTAAAAGCTGAATTGTTACTGAAAATGCGGAATTCTGTAATTAAATTGCGTTTTAGGCACTTTCCGGCACTCAAACTATCAACTAGTGACATAGTCTTATGGTCCTCACTTCCCTACACTCCATACTGGTGTAGTGTTTTATCCCTGGCCCATACTGGCCTAAAAATAGTGTCTGTCTATGTGCTGGCATTGTCAGCATGTGTCTGAGTTATTCGCTCACTGTACTAACTGTGCTTTGTGCATCAGGTTGTCACTAAGAGTCTGTATGAAATAATTGAAGTGACTATATGTAAGAATGCACATGTATGTTTGTAATCTAAATCAGTAAGCAGTTTAAAGTGTCAGTTGTAATCAAGCACAGTCATTAAGCTCATAACTAAAATTAATTAATTGTACGGATGCATGCAAAATTGACGGCTGTCACATTCTCCCCCCGTTAAGAAAATTTCGTCCTCGAAATTTGTACTACCTTAACTCCTTAGGGTTTCATTATGTATGTATGCATATGAATAGTACCGAGGTAGATAATTACCAAATCGAATCAAACCCTATTCACATCATGTGAGTCCAAGAATATATATAATATCACGAATTAAAAGGTATGTGCTTTTAGCATTTGGCGTCGAAGGTACAAGACGTATCGACGCATACTCTAGTGTAATCCAGTTAACAGGGGTTTCACAAAAGAGGAGTTTTGTCCAATAGGATTCTCAAATGATTGGTTATAGTATGAAAATTTTCACAAACCATAGCATCCACTACATGAACTCAAAATCAACAACTTGGAGATGAAAATGACCTGTCAGCTTTCGAATGAGTAAATGATAAGAATTTGTGTGCTGACATTTTCGAATTGCGAAAATACACTGAATGAAATACAAGTGAATCTGGTGTATCATTGTCTTGATTCGTAGTTGCATCAGGAATGTTTAAATGACTTAGTTCAAACAAAAGTATATGTAGTTTTGTGTAAAACGATCGACCATGATTAGCACAAGCTGCAAATTTGCAATGACACCACAAGGTGTTGAAATGACGAGAGATAATAATGGTGACTGAAGAAGTTCATCGTGCCTGAAATCAAATGAAAGTGTGCAAAGACAACCCGAAGGTTTGATTTACACATTATCGTAAAGTTTTTAGTTGAATTCGGAACATCAAAGAGCCACTGTTTCCGATCGAAGGTGGGAAGCAATAAGTACCGCAAGGTATACGATAGACAATGAAAGAATCGTTAGGAGGTACATTGTGTTTATGAAATGAATCCGTGTACCATTGCCTTAACACACAACTGTGTTGAGACTGCTTTAATTGTGATAAACGAGACGGATTTAGAGCAAATAAATAATTTAAATCCATATATGAAGTGAGTAATCCAATTAGCACAAGCTTCAATTTTGTGAAAATATCACCTCAAGGTGTCGAAGTCAGTCAAACGATTTAGTGGAGTCATAGACCGACCGAATCTACTACGACTCGTAATGAAAGAACTTTTGCAAGAATATTTGAATATGATGCTCCCAATACATCATATTGTGTCTCAAATCAAACGTGTGAAATGGATAAGTTCAAACAATTGAACTTATTTTTAGCATAACGCGACAATAAACGTATGTACCAATAAGGGAAATCTCAGCATGGTTAATGTATCTTGAAACAAAAGAAGTTTTCGAGAAAGTGTGTTGACTTGATAGCAGAAGAGTCAACCGTTACAATAATGTAGGCCATTCGAATCACAAACCAGTAGTTAGATTTAGCAACATAATATTCGAATTTCAATGAAGCGTTCGAAATGAAACCGCACGCGTAGCAAAAGGTGCATGCGTAATATGTGAGTTTTCAAGTAATGACACAATGAGTATGAGGTAATGACCAAATATCGAAGCAAATGTGTGTTCGCTCTCAGCGAAGAAAATCAAAGCGATACAACTACTTTAATGGGAGTAGAGATGCAAACATCTACTCGGCTAGAAGCAAAAATGAAGATTTAAACGAAAGAATTTCAAGTACTTTCTGTTCTGTTAACTGAAATGGCATATATGTCAGGTTAGTGGTGTTCGATTGAGTTAATAGATATGGTGTCTAAGTAACAACCTTTACAAGTTTGGACCTGGGTTCCCAAGGGTCCTAATCATATGTTTTCTAGATCCTCAAGGTTTCATATTCTGTGTAACTCGGTTTTGTGCATTGTGTAGGAAACACCATCTTGTGTGCGTCTAAAGACAAGTTATCGTCCCACGATTTCCCCGGTATACCTTCTTCCTGAATTCATCGCTAACGACACTCGATCGTCAAACAGTCGTGTAATAGTAGTTGGATCCTCACAGTTAGTTAAATACGTAATTCGTCAATCCTTAGCGAGAGTCACCGACTCTCGTGGGTTAGCTCGTTCGGCTCCTAGTAATTGATGCTCATTTGAAAGTCACATCCTTCTTCTTGATGAGCAGAGCTGGGGTTACCCAAAATGGGAAACTTGGTCTGTTATCTTCCTTCTCTACCAGCTACTGAAGCTACACTGTCGATCCTTGCATGTCTGAAGGTGTAAATTGCCAAGGTGTATTGGCTGCAAGCGCGGCGTCTGGAAATCAAATCGATGCAAAATTCGACTTGTCACTGAGTAGATAATTCTGGCAAGTTTTCGGGGATGGCTTTAGGATATTCTTTTATCACAGGGACATCTTCGAGTTTTAGTTCTTCGGCTCCCTTGTCCCCGACATGAGCCATAAAACAACCCATCCTTTTCGTAACATTCTTTGTGCCTTTAAGTGATTCGTAATTTGCAGAGGCGTATCCTGCTTCATGAGCCAAGATCACTTCTTCGTTCGCCATCATGGTGCGGATATCAATCACCTATTGATCATTTGTCAACCAATCCCTCCAACTACCTTATTGAAGTCTCCCAATTCATTGGCAGTAGATCAAGTGTAATCTTACGCTTCCCGGGTTCTATCTTGCCGATTCCAGTTACTGTGTTGGCTTCCACTAGCTTCCCCTAAGCTAGTTCTAATGGGTATTGGAATATCTACTTACTCGCTGCTTAAACCAATTATACTCTCGAACTCTTAGAGGTGCGAATCGTAGAATTTGCAACAGTATTTGGCAATAAAGATGCATAACATTGAGTAGTATGGGACGTACCGATATCCATGCTTGGATTCCTGGCGTGCTTCTCTGGCTCCGGTGTTAGACATCTTTCCCATGATTTTGCTTAATCTCCCTTGGGCAATCTTTCCTAAAGTGCCTCATATCCCCGCAGGTATAACATCCCTTATGTTTCCTCTTTCCTTTCTTTTTACGCTTCGTCTCACTCCAACACGTTTCCCTGTTGTGTCCCACTTTTCCACAGCTGTCACACTTCCCATTTTTACATCGCCCGGTATGATGACGTCGGCACCTGTCGCATTTAGGTAGTTTACCCATGTACTCTTTTCTCTTTTTGACCTTGTTGTTGCTATTCGTCTGAGTACTCTGTTTGAAGTTTGCGAACTTCCTCTTGTTGTCTCCAGATGACTCCACATGAGTCTCCTTCTTCTCCTCAGAGGTTGAAAATTTGTTCATCCTGATTGCTTCTTCAGTCAAGGCCACACTTAGATTGATGGCCTCAGCGATCGTTGCAGGCTTTGATGTCGTCACCATGCTCATGATTTGGGGTGCCAATCCCCAAATGAAACGCTCAATCTTCTTAAACTCTGGGTCTACCATGTAAGGAACGATACGCGACAGAACTTGGAACTTCTCCACATACTCAGCTATTTTTGGACCTTCCATCTTCAAGTTCCAGAACTCAGTTTCCACCTTCTGGCTTTCTGTTCTCGAACAGTACTTTTTATGCATTAGCTCTTTCAGCTCGTCTCATGATAAAGCATACGCAGTAGTCTCGCCCATCGTCTGAACCTGGAGTTTCCACCATGACAGAGCCCCATTTTGGAACAGTCCGGAAATGTACGTGACCTGGTGCTCTGGGGCGCATTTGCTCGCACGCAAAACAGTGTCCGTTTTCTCAATCCAACGCACGAAAGCTACGGCACCCCCAGTGCCGTCGAAATGTAGGGGCTGGCAGCCTAAGAACTGCTTGTAGGTACAGCCGTTGGCTGGGTTATTTCCTGAGGTACCTCCGCTGCGTTCAGAGCGAAGGGCCTCGTACTATGCGATGATCTGTATGAGGCGTTCTTGAAATTCCGCCTCTGTAGTCGGCAGAGGGTTGTTGGTATCAGTGTTCCCTGGAGTCGACATCTTCCTAGAAGAATGTTGGTTAGGTCAGGTCTTGTTAAGGACACGAGTACACAAGTCTCTATTTAACGAATAGGACCTCAGAGGTATACTACATATATGTATATCCGCAGTCGTTGTAACATTCAATCACGTATCATCACAATTATTGCACAACTTGTAAATAGGAACGTAACAAGTAAACGTGTAGCATTATAGTTGTAGCACAAATATGCTGATCAACAGCGTGCTTAGTGGGAATACAGCGACCGAGTTATTCATTAGTTATTAGTCATAAGTATTGTCGCATGTTTAAAGATGATTGGGCTTTCGTTATCCTCCGGCCATAATCACTGTGTCTTACATAATGTATCACATCAGGAAGGACACAGGGTCACCCTACCCTTGTCCAACACGTATATTAGTGTATCAAAATTACGTAGTCAGAAGTGGTCTTCAAAAGTCTTCGCAATCCCGGCTTATTATTGGTGTCTTTACCCAAGTGTAATGCAATCCGCATAAATCCAGAAACCAACTATACTGGTGACTGAGGAAGAGGAGGAAAAGAAAGTAAACTGTTAACGCGCGTGGACTTCCTCCTCGGGCTTGTGTACATGTCGAAGTAATTGTCTGCTCTGCTGCTCGATAGTAAAGAAATGAGTATCAGAATCCTGGGAACGGTGTGATAGCAACGGTCGAGAGCGCGAAAGGAACCTTGATATATGTGGAGGTTCAATGTATACTGGCAATAGACAGGGTGGAGGGCGTGGTGTCTTACATAAACTTTTCAGGCAATATGCTGTTTTGTGATGTAAATACTTAAATCATGTTTTCAATTATGCAATGTTTTTGCATTTGAAGTTACCAAATGTGGTGTCAGCTCAAGCTCCAACACTCTGCGAATCATATCCTCAAACTGTAGCTCATGTGACAGGTGTACTCATCCTGTGTGTAGCCTCCATAATGTGAGGGATGACAAGGGTCTAAAATCAACATAGTGTAGCATAGGGATCCATCGAAATGACTTGTCCAGCGTTGTAGAGGTGAATGTAGCAAACGGCGCGTCTTGTAAAGTTTAGGAAAAATGTTGCCGTAGCAGAAGAATCGTTATGCGGGTGCTGACCTGGAGCGCCTTCCCGGGGTGCGGGTACGTCTTGAAAGAGAAAGGTAGGCATGTTGGTGCAATGGACGTCGGTCTTCATTGATGCAACATCAGCGGGTGCAGGTGCGGTAGAAATGTCTCAACAAAAGGAGATTCAATAGGCGCATGTACTGGGTCTGGTAAGAGGAGTGCAAGGTATAGTAGTCCAAAGGAAATAATGTCACGTTTAAATAGGTTCAGCAGGTGCAACATTAAGCTGGCCCGCAAGGAACTGGAGCTGCCTCAGGGGCAGGTCCTGGGGAGTGTGAGGGTATGTGATCTTGAGCAAGTGTTAGTGCAGTAGTCAAAGCGGCGGCGTCGTCCGTGTCGGGAGCAAAAAGCGGTAACCTGCCTGTTTGTAAAGTCGTAAATGTCGCAGACTCAAAGGAGTCTGAAATCGAGTGTATACTAGAATCAGAGGATAGTTTGATAATAGGGATCTCAAAAGGTAGAGTTAGTAACAACGTCCTCATCTAACTTTCCATCATCCTGGGTATCAACGGAAGGATCATCAATAAGCAAATTAACGTCGTCATCAAACAATTTGTCAAAGACGTAGATTCTTGGGGAAAATAATCATGAGGGGTACGGTGTCGAGAATCGGAGCCACGATGTGCGCGTCATCGAAGTGTCCAAATGATGAGGTGGTCGTGGACCGAAACAAGGATGACAGGAGGTTTCTTGTCAAGGAAGCCATCTGCAAGGGTAATTCATCACCAGAGTCTGGCAGCGCGGATGGTTGGCAGTCGTCCTCGTTCTTGGTCAACATGTCAGGGTCACTCTCAGTGTCTGACGTAAATATCTCCGGTGCAAGTGCAGTCTCATTATTTGTGGCGGCGGCCATAGGGTCATCAATGTTCGACAACCCGCTTTTTGATCAAGGCGACATGTGTATCGGTGCATGGTAGTCACAGTATGTATTAAAACAGTTTCCACATATGCACGTTTATCAATAATCAACAATTAAGCATGTATGCGATAGCAATGTAAGCAAGTAATCATCCTAGTCTTCCCTAGGCTATCTCACCCAGTCTCTTAGACCGAACTCCCTAGTCTCTCAGACTAACTCCCTGGTCTCTAAGACCAACTCCCTGGTCTCTAAGACCAACTTCCCCAGTCTCTAGGACTAAATACCTGGTCTTTAAGACCAAACCTCCCAGTCTCTAAGACTAAATCCCTGGTCTCTAAGACCAAACCTCCCAGTCTCTAAGACTAAATTTTTCCCCAGCCTCTAAGACTGAACCTCCTCAATCTCTAAGATTGAACCCCTCAGTCTCTAAGACTGAACCTCCCCAGCCTCTAAGGCTGAACCTCCCTCAATCTCTAAGATTGAATCCCTCAGTCTCTAAGACTGAATTATAAACATATATTTTGGAATGTGTATTTGTGCCTTTTGTTTGTAAAAATGTTTGTTCCCTGGATCTGGGCGTTTTGTGTATGCAATGAAAACATGTTTGTAAAAGCGTTTTCGTGAGAGCCCTATTGATCGTAGTCTAGACTCGAGAATGAATCCTAGTTCGCTACGATCGAAGCTCTGATACCAAGCTGTCACACCCTGACTTTTGCGGAAGCATGATTATGGGGTGACTTACTTGTTATCATTGCATTCAACCATATCAAACAATCTATATGTTAATACCAAAGATTTGTCATCCATAAAATGAGTTTAAAACATAACAACATTGTCTAAAATGTAGACTTCAAAATTTAAATTTTACAAACCGTATGAATTGTGTAAAAGTTCGCTAAGGACTCATCAAAAGATAGTAGTTGAAATCAAAGTTTGGAAGACGTGTCTCGTCCAGGATTAAGACACACTGGCCAAAACCCAAAAACCATGGATGACATCTTTATACTTAACATGACTTGAAATTCCAACGCCCGCCAGATCCATACTTAATTTCCTGAAATACATGTAGTTTGGAAAACATCAACAAAAGTTGAGCGAGTTCATGTGTATGTGAGTTTGTACAAATCGTTAATGTGTGTCTGTATAGATTGTGAAATATGTCTGTATAAATGTATGTCCTTGGTATGTAGCAATAAGGAAAAACAGATCAATTAATGTGTAGCTAATACATTAATAAGTGATATGGCCTAGGAAGCACTCAAACCTGTAACGCGTACTTCATACCGGTCCTTCCGGCGGAACGACATAGTCACCACATGCAGCCACACGCTGGCCCATGTGTGGGGCTCGCAACACCCAATAGATCTATCACTCATGCCTCTCGGTCCTTATACAAGGATTAATGGTCTTACGATAATAGCCTATCCATTCACGTGATCTAACAGTAAGTTCCTTAGCTAATCATACCATGTATAAAAATGTCTGTAAATGTCTGTAAATGTCTGTAAAAGTCTGTAAATGTCTGTAAATGTCTGTAAATGTCTGTAATAATTGTAACATGTATTTCACCCCCGAAGTATAAAACTGAAAACGGTTAAGAGAAAAGGGGGACATGAACTCACAGTATTGCGTCTTCGGTACTCGTAACCTAAACCTCCTCAGCAAACACGACTACCTACAATGGTCTAACGTCTATTAGACGGACGGGCTGTGCCTTGACTTAGAGTTTAGTGTTTTGAGTTACGTTACATTGGCATTATGTTGTTAAAATAACAATTATTATTTTAACTTTATTAGAAAAATAGTTAGACAACTATTTCGTATTTATTTTCTCGAATGTTTTACTAAGTGTTCGGATTCTCGGAAGATTTCGGCAGAGTCTCCTCTGTAAATAGAGGTGTCCATGCTTAAATAGCATATCATTTTCTTTTATATATATCCAATAGTTCATTTTCAATAATCAAACCGACATATCGACAAACAAAACATTACTTACTTTATTTCAGCTTTATTACTCAAAACCAGACTGTTTTCGAGGATTTTTATAAAATAGTTAACCTTTTCTAAAAATTACCAAATTTTCACAGAATGTCACTCATGTTCCAAAGTTTATTGTGTAAAAATATCAAAGTCCAATTCGTTACCCATATTTTATAGAAAATCATTTTCTTGACTGCAATCAGATTTGTTACCTTCTGATCGCAGTTTACGGAAATATTCACTAAAAATCAACCGTAAGTCCATTTGACGAAATTCCAGTTGGAGGGTCGTCCTGACAATGGTGTCTATCTACTGTAAAAATTTCATGAGTTGATTTTACTCAGGTTTTAAGTTGTGACTCCGAAAATAACCCACTTTTTCTGCAGTAAAAATGCAGCTTGAGCTGCTGTCCAAAAATAACCTTTTAAAAATAGTAAACGGTCTCGAAAAATTATGATTCCAGCGCCATTTGTTTAGTTATTCCAAAATACTCATTTTAGGCTTTAGAAATTCCGTTTTTCGTTTTAAAATGATCCCGTTACAGCCTGTTGAAGTTGGCTGGAAATCCAACTCAGCAAGTTGTTTAAGCTTTTGTGTGTGATGAACATTCAACAATCGAACAGGAATCAAAGTGGAACAAGAGTATGAATGGACTTACTACTAGCACAAGGCTAGGGTTGAAATCTTAGGATGAGATGATAAAGAATGATGGTGAGAAAAGCTTGAACAAGGCTTCTTGAGAGCACTCCAACTTCACACTTCTATGGAGGATCTTCACAACTTGCAAGAGAGCTTTTAATGGAAGAAGATGGAGATGTGAAGGTGATGATGGTGATGGAAATCAGTTGTGGAGAGGGGGGGGGGGGTATGAACCGAAAATTAAGAGAGAGAAGGGAGGAGATTGGTTGCAATCTTTGTGATGATGGAGAATCCTTGGAAATGTGCACTACTAGGGGTTAGGGTAATCATACCCATCCTATTGGCCAATGGAAGTGAGATTTGCCTTACACAAGATCTAAACAAAATATTCTCTAATTATGTGGGCAGATTTTCGGTTATGGGGGGGGGGGGTAAAGTGTAATTTTTTTGTTAATTAGTAGGTAATTATTAAAAAGTTAAGGGTATTTACAAGTATAGTGGGTGTATGTCATGTTTGCATGGTGCATGGGGATTTTTGTGACCATGATTAATTTAAAATAATAAAATAATATTTCTAACAACATTTTCATGTCCCGGGTAATGGCTGGTTGTTCGGTTTCGCATTGTTCCGTTAAAGCGTTTAATTGTCCCGTAAAGCGTCTTTTGTGCATCTTTTTGTAACGAATTTAATTCCAACACTTAGGAAAGTGTCCAGGACCATTTAGTCAATACTCTGTATAATATGAGTGTGTTAAAAGCTGAATTGTTACTGAAAATGCGGAATTCTGTAATTAAATTGCGTTTTAGGCACTTTCCGGCACTCAAACTATCACCTAGTGACATAGTCTTATGGTCCTCACTTCCCTACACTCCATACTGGTGTAGTGTCTTATCCCTGGCCCATACTGGACTAAAAATAGTGTCTGTCTATGTGCTGGCATTGTCAGCATGTGTCTGAGTTATTCGCTCACTATACTAACTGTGCTTTGTGCATCAGGTTGTCACTAAGAGTCTGTATGAAATAATTGAAGTGACTGTATGTAAGAATGCACATGTATGTTTGTAATCTAAATCAGTAAGCAGTTTAAAGTGTCAGTTGTAATCAAGCACAGTCATTAAGCTCATAATTAAAATTAATTAATTGTACGGATGCATGCAAAATTGACGGTTGTCACATAATCAGCGGCTATAATCACGAAGGATTATAACTATCGTGATTACAATCACGTTTCAAAGTTCAATTGAACTTTGACTTGACCAATTGATGGTCAAAACCGAAAGTCAAACTGTTGGCCAAATTGTTTGACTTTCTGCACTAACATAAAGAAAAGCAATAAAAGAAATGAAAGAGGCTCACTAAGGTTCCTTGCTATCTTTTCAACAAATAAGACAAAGTCCCAATCAGCCTAGGAGAGCTCCAAAGCAGGTTGTAGAGAAGAGAAATGAGAAATGAGCAAGGAATGAGTGAATTGGTCTTGCTATTTATACTTGTGGTGATGCACAAGGATCATTACAAGTGGTTTGTTTGGTCATTAAGCAATAAATCCCAGCCATACACTTGTTACAAGCAGGTTAGAAGCCTTGGGGAAGAGATAAACTTGCTCAACATTCCAAAAAAAATGCATTCACAGCCCCTGAAGTTGCAACAGATTGCTGAAACTGAATTTCTGGAACTGGGCACACTGACACGGCCCGCGTAAGATATGGGAGGGGGCTTACGCGGCCTGCCTGGCCCTCCCAGATCAGCAGAAGTTTGAAAAATGACAGCTTTGGTCCCTGCATGCAATCGAGTCCATTTCAGGCCCTTTTGACCCCCGTTAAGCCATTTTCAAGGCTCTACAAGGTCAATGAAGTTTAGAGGACTCAAAATATGCTCACAGAAGTCTCGGATGTTGGCTCGTTTGGTCGTATGGTCGCACTGATCGCTAAATTACGATGAAACTCAAACGGACGTGAAAACGAACCAAATTAAGGGACGAATGGTATTATACGCGAAAATGCAAACTTACGCCGTTTTTGACACTTTTAGTCCCTGTAAGATCATATAAGCATGTTTTCGTACACCGAACCTATCAAAGCTTATTTCTAAGCCATGTTTAGGTTATATATGGTATGTTTAACTTATGATCAAGTTCCGAACTGTACCTTGTCTTACGAAACGGCAGACTTTTGCAAGTTGACGCAAATAGTCCCTCAGAGCGAATAAACTTGTTTTTGCCATACCAAAGCCTTCAACACTTATTTCTAAGTTATGTAAAGGTTATTTAAGGTATGTTAAGTTTATGATGATGTTCCGGAGTGTTTGTTGCATTAAACTGATCGTGTTTACGTATCAATTTGCGTATAACTACCCAGAAAGCGATGTAGAGTTCAAAATCGATCAAAAATCAACATGGGCACAAAACCAAACATAAATGACAAATATTGGGATCAAAACACATTGTTTTATTAATATTGTATTGTTCAGAGTCTGTATAATGATATCACAAGCACAGATGTCACACTTAACATGTATTTCAGGAAATTAGTGGACCATGCGGACATTTCAGTCAAGGAAAGCAAGTGTCAAGACTCCATGCCACCATTTGAAGGGCTTGCCCGTTATATACCGCCTCTTTGCGGTGATATAGTGGTCAAAGCCTTGACATTTTAAGACTTACATTTTGATGTATAAAACAATGACAACTTATTTTCATTTGATGGTTTGTAACCAATACATTTAACTTATGTTGCGTTCTTTTGAAACGATTATGACTATGGCATTGGAGCTTGTTTTATTCATTTAGTATGTTCACTTATATTGTTATGCAATGAGAAACGATCAGATCACACCTCGCGCTTCCGCTATGAGCGGGTGTGACGATGCTCATGTCTAGGACATACAAATCGTTTTCACGAGGAGCGCGCATCAACACCATATCTTCTGGAATTTTAAAACCTGGTTTAATGATCAAACACTCATTTTTTTGTAAAATGAACTGTGAACGACTTGTCACAAATCTGTGATATGCTCAACAGATTGTTTTTTAGTTCAACGATGCTGTTCACTTTATCAAAAGTTACAACTCCATTGGTAAGAATTCCTTCACCAACGATTCTACCTCCCTGATTTCCATCAAATCCAACATATCATCCATTAATTGATTTGACATCATAGAGTAATGCTAACATCCCAGTCATGTGCCTCGAGGCGCTGCTATCCATGATCCATTTGGAGATGATCGACCTCGGAAGCCCCTGCACATATCAAAGACATTTTAGTTAAACAATGATGCCCAAGCTTTTTTTAACATTTGGAACACTACCAAATACAATGTCATGAGCTACTTGATCAACTTTTGGAAGGTTAAAGATAACATTTGGAACATCAGGTTTGGGTTTTGATTTTAGAGTTCCTCCTTGATAGGTGGGAATTCTTCAATCAATTTGTCTAATTTAAACTCAAGTTCTTCAACATCGGTTGCAAAAACTTTTGATTCAGATTTTAAAACCTTTTCCATTTTCTTATCTTCAAACGATTGTTTAGGTTTCTCTACCCATGATTGATTTTGAAAAATCTTCGTTTTAGGATAAACCTTTGAAGTCTTTGGAGATTTTGAAGATTCACCAATCTTAAAGGTTGATTTTGGCTTGTCCTCGGTCTTCAAAGATTCACCGCGTTTCAGAATACGCACGGGGGAAACCATCGGTGTTTTTCCCTTAACATAATTTGAAACTTTTGGTTTTGGTTTCTGGAAAACAGGTTTTATGAACGTTTTAACACATTGCTTTGCCATGTGACCAATTTCATTGCAGTGATAACAGATTCTTTTGTCATATTCAACAAATGTGGATCTGTTGGTCTCATCTTTCAACCTTTTAGCTGTATTGAAATCGTCAACTGCTTTCTGACTAAAGATATAATCATTTTCAGCAACTGTGTTCTTACCCGCAACAAATACCTCACTCAACTTTTCTTTTGGCTTAACCTCATTTTTAGCCATTTTCTTCTCAAAACTGACACCTTTCTTTTTGAAATTGTTACCATGTTTTTTTGTTATGACCATTGTTACCCACCTATTCTTTCTTTCCCGGGTTGTTTGGTTGTTGTTTCACAAAAGATTGTTTCGGTTTTTATAGAAATGTGTTGTTGTTAACTTCCGAAATATCAATTTCCACAAGTTTGAACACCTTTTCAACATTTTCCAAATTTGCATTCTGAATTGGATACTCAAAATCAGTATAGAGTTTGTCAGTTCCGGTCATTGTGTAAACCACGATGATCGAATCGCCATTCACAACTTTATCTGATTTTGGGATGAATTTGTCCAAAAAATTTCCATCATCTTTAGAATCAGAATTGGAATTCTCTAAATGAGTTCTAACCGTTCCGAAATCAGAGTTATCACTTTCTTCATCCAACACTTGATCAACAACAGTTTTAATCACATGTGACTCGTTGTCTTTGTCAGATGGAGAGAATGTAACATCAATGTTTTTCGGTAACTCATTCTCTACAGTTCTCAACTTGAGATTCAAAGCTGCTTCCACCCCATCTGGATATTTCTGTGTATAATGATTCCACATTGGGGGTGGAATATTGTTGAAAGCAGGTTTAGCATCAGTTTGTTGAGGAACAATCTGATTAGTCACATAAGATGAAGAAATATAACTGATCAATTTCTTATCAACTCTTTCTGTTTCAATACGCATCAAGTCAAGTTTCTTTTTTAAAGATGCGATTGTGTCCAGATGAACGTTAATTTCCATCTGCTTTTCCATGACCGTTCCTTTGAGCAAATTAACAACTTTATCATTTTCTATACTTTCATTTTGAATCATTTTAATTGAACGTGATAAAGTGTCATAAGCTTCTTTCACTTCAGAAAGATCGAGTTTTACTTCATCAGTATATATTTCAATTTTTGAAACTGTTTGTCTTTTTCAAGACAATCCATGCAGGATTTTAAAACATTTTCGCATGGTGTTTCAAGAATTTGATCAACTTCTTCAAAAACTTTTCTTCTTTATTAGTTTTAATTTCTGGTTTACCAAACCCTTCAGACTCAGACTCTGATTTTTCTCCTGGTTTGATCTCCCCATTTTCTGATTCTTCATCGGACTTCTTTTCGACTGACACATTTTCAACAGACACCTTTTCAACTAACTCTGTTTCGACAGACTCCGTTTCAACAGACACTGACTCTTGAGTTTTTTCTACCTCTTTCAACTTGACCATCAGCGCCTTGTCAGCTATCTCCTTCAGAGTTTCTTCATTCATTTCTTTAGAAACATCGATTATCTCTTGAATAGGAGCTTTTTCAACTTCATATTGTGGACAGAAACCTGTAGTTGGTTCGCTGAAGAAACCTGCAAAAGAATCAAACATGTTAGGAGGCATTATAGATTTAAAAGAATTAGCAATAACCTCCTATTCTGATTGATAATAATAAACTTCTGCTCCTGCCTCTTCAAGCTCTGCCAGACTCTCTACACTCATCACTTCACCGACTTCCTCAGCTTCAACAACACATTCTAGCTCTTCAATAATCTCCGCCATCATAGCAAGACCCTCACCAGGAATATATTTATCCCAGCTAAACCCTTCCGGAATCTTCTCATCATCCTGATTAACCAAAAGAGCCTTTTCTGGTTTGTTTTCAATTTGAGGTCTTGGATTGAATGGTTGTTGACTATTTTTGTGATAGATTGCTTGTCGGTAATAGTCATTTGCGAACAGATTCTGATGATTGTTTACTTCCCTGTTTGGACACTCGCGTTTGAAATGTCCTTTTTCTTTGCATTTGAAGCAAGTAACTTTCGCTTTGTCAAATCCAAGCTTACAATCAGGTCCTGCAAGACTGTTTCGTCCGGTTATTTCCATGAACCTTTGTGCCCTCCTCACAAGACTCGCCATGCCCCATTTGATATCTATAAGTTCTAGCTCCTCTGGGTCAATCTGATCGTAGTCTTCTTTCGTCATGTCAGGATTACCAATTCTTCCGGCAACAAGACTTTCATAGGACTCAAGTACTGAAGCAAGTAGTGCTATATGCTGTTTTGCTGCTGATTCTGTAAAATCTTGACCATTCTTGATGTTCACAGCTATATTGCACTGAATCCCTTGACTATAACTTTGATTTTTTGACCCTGAAGAGCTTTGAGTATAAGCTTGTTCTTGTTCTTGTGAACTCTGAACCTTAGGATTTGGTTCGTAGCATGTAAATGGTGAATGGTTGTTGCTTGGTGTGCTTTGAGAAACTCCATATGTAGAATCAACACTAAATGTTGTATGAATTTTTGGCCTTGGGGTAGATGTTGCAGATGAGCTTCCTTTGTAGTACAACTGAACATCTTGTTGTATATTAGCAGATTTCATTTTTCTAATATTTTTAAGTTCAAGCTCATGCGCTTCAATTTTTTCAATGAACGTGCTTAGATTGAAACCAACATATTCCATGTTATTTTTCAAAACCAACAAATATGTGCCCCACTCATCATGCGGTAAAGCATCTGCCAGCTTGTCACCCACTCTTCATCTGTTTTGGTAATGTTTAATCGCTTCATTTCTACAACCAAATGACAATACCTTTTGATCAACTCTTTTGTTGATTCACCCCTCATACCTGTAAAAATATCAAATTCCTTTTTCAGCAATGCCGTTTTGCTCTTTATCATCGAAACACTTCCAAGAAACTTGATTTTTAGTGCATTCCAAATAGACTGCGAGTCATTTTGATGTTGTAACAAAACCAAAATATCTTCTTTGATTGCTAGCTGCAAGATACTCATCATTTTCTTCTCTGCTTTAAAGCTTTCCTATTCAAGCGGAGTTAAGCTACCAATTCTTTTCTCAATACCCGCTCCATTCGTCGGAGGTACATACTTAGACTCAATTTTCATCCAACACTCTAGATGATTTGCCTGTACCCATGTTTTAAACCTATCTTGCCATCCCGAGCTTTGGTGGCTTTTGGATTGTACCAAGCTCGTTCTCCATGTTTACGTTCTGTGCAATACTCACTGGAGTTTGAGCTGCTGTCATTCCCACTCCGAAAAACGTGTTATAAAATTCTTGGTTATCCATTTTAAATTTTGAAAGATTTTTCGGAAAAAAATTGAAGTTCTGAAAACTGATACTTTCAAGCGGATTGGTACTTCTAAACAATATGTATTTTCAAACGAATTGGATTCAAACAAACTGAACTTCAAATGATTTGAAGTTCCACACGACCTGGCAATTTCAAACGAATTAGAATGTCAATTCGTGCGAAATGAGTAAATAGTTTCCAATTCATGCGAATTGAATCAATTTCACACAATTTGGACCTCAATTCGTGCGGAATGAACGATTTTCAAATCCTGAACCAATTTGTGTGAATTGGACAAGCTTTTTCAAGCGATCTGACTAAAACTCAAACGATCTGAGCCATTTCGCACGAGCTGAGTAACATTTTCACACCATCTGATGTTTTTGACACTTTTGATCAGTTTTAGTTCGAATTTAGGTCTGTAACTTTGAAGGATTGATTAAAATGGTGTTTTACACGTTATATCCAAAATTTAGTTCATTTTATCTGTAAATTCGATCAAAAGTACAAGAAAGAGTAGAAGAATCAGATTTTCACACATTCAAAACACTGATATCTCAGATTTAACTCATCCTGAGCTCTGATACCACTTGTAGGATCGAGATTCGATCAAATATGAGTCCGTCAGAGTTAAATCAAGTCACTAGAGAGGCGGAAACAATCTAGTAACCTAGAATCGGTGTTAGAATGTGAATAGAAGCAGAGAAATACACTTTAAACTGGTTTTCCATTGATATTAAACGTTAATACATGCAGAAAAATTGATAGCACTTCGTGAAAGATTTTACCAGAATGTTTTCAATGGAAAACACAACACCCCAATATATAGGGTTTCCAGATCGCATGAAATGGCATGACCATTTCGCACGAAATGGCAAAGTCCATTTCGTGCGACCTGGTCTTACACAGGCATATCGTGCGAATTGGATTACAATACAAATAAACTTAACTTTTTACACTTTAACACCTATTACAATCAAATGACACGACCTAGACTGATGACGTAGGCGATAGACATTGTGTACCAACAAATAGCCATAGGATCGTGCTCATCAGACAGACCACTGCTCTTAGAAGAAGACATGGTAACCTGGTAAAAATAATCCGTGCACGTATATGTATATACATTAATGAACAATAACGTTTTTTAGTATACACAAGCAAGTAAAGGCAACATATCACATGTATTCACATTGTCACTACGTGGGTCATTTCTAGTTTGGCAAGTCTATCCCATATAGACCGTACCACAACTAATGTCCTTACTTTGTTTCTTTTTGAAAAATGTTTGATTTATGGAAATTGGCGTTTTTGTAAATGCAATGAAAAACATTTTTGGTTTGTTGTAAAAATGTTTTCGTGAGGGAATCCAATTGATTGTAGTTTAGACTCGAGAAGGAATCCAAGTTCACTACAATCGAAGCTCTGATACCAACCTGTCACACCCTATCTTTTGCGGAAGCGTATGTGTGTGACTTGATCAGTTTTCATTGCATTCGATCATAACAAACAACTACATGAGTAAAATAAGTGATGTTCACACAAGTTTAAAACATTACAAAACATAAGTTGTTTAAGTTTCCAACTGTCACACCCCGGCCGCGGTAAAACAACGAAACCCGGGGCGGAAACGCCGGGGAGGTGAGTGGCGACAGAATTATTGTTTCAACAACCATGGCAATTAAAGTTATGTATTATTAAAATTAAAGTTACATTGTCTTTGAGTTCAAACTAAACTAACATAATAACTGTCTTTTAAGTCACTAAGGCCCGAGTCCGCCTAAGTGAAGCACAAACACCATCATGCATTAGCACCTGAAACACATCTAAAAATAGGTACGTCAGCATAAAAATGCCTGTGAGATACATAGGTTTTGTTTATGCAGATTCATGACTTGTATTTGAAAGAAGTGTTTAATAAAATGTAGTCATGAATCTTGTGAAAATGTTTTCCTTTGTAAAACCATGTGAAAATCAATGAAAATCAAATGATGATGAAATGATAATGCATGGTTAATGAATAACCAAGTGAAAATGAATTTGGATAAAATGTGTACTTTGTAATACATTGTCTTGTTCTTGTATAAAATTGTTTCATGTCTTGACCAAGTGGTTTATATAACGCAACAATGTATAATACAATAAAAGCACTTATATATAGGAAGTACCAGCGGCGTATCCACCATGCTTTTATCATATAACACTTAGCCCCGTTACATAAGTCACTTATCAATAACCAACCAAAATGTCTTGTTTAATGTCAAAAATGTGTATGTGTAAACCATGTACAATGTCATGTGTGAAATGTTTCATGTATAACCAAATGAAATGCATAGCAAGTAGGAAATCATCTAGTTAAACTATGTGATGATGTCAGTGTATAAATGTGTCATGTATGGTGAATAACTAGAAGCTACTCAACCCCATGGAAAATGTACAAAACAATGTTTTTGAATAAACCTAAGTTTAAATCAAATGTTATGTTTTGCAGAAAACAATGCTTTATGATTACAAATATTTATGCAGTAATGTTAATCGCATACATTCAAGCCTTGCGACTGTGGCGACAAACCTTTAAACAAATTAAAGGTTCATCTAAAGTTATGTAGTCGGATTCTGTCATGCCCAACTTCCAAACAAGCCTAGGAAGTCGGAAATGGGAGTTGTCAATTCCTATGGTACCATTACATAAGTCCGAGCGGCGTGATCAATGTTAATGAATGTATTATTGTCCCGATTTAACATTCCAAATGTCATAACCAATGTAAGCATGCTATAAAAGCCATGTACTAGGAATGCTAAGTAAACATGCCTAGTAGAAATGTTCATGTAAAACAATGTGCTAGCATGCTCAGTAAACATACATAGCAGAAATGTCATGTAAAACAATGTGTTCCATATACTAACTAAACATATGCAACAAATGTGTAACAGATCAATGTGCTAGCATGCTTAACATACATAGCAAAATATAGTGAAAGCATGTACTAAATATGTACTAGGTGAAACTAGCATGTTTATGTCATAAAAGCATGAAAAGCACGAAAGTAACACGTATGTACATGTGTATCACCCCAAAGTATTTGAAAACGGTAAAAGAGGGGAACTATGTACTCACTTGGGATTGCTAATTAGTCTTGTGAATAAGACCAATTTAAGCTCCAAGTATCACGGAATCAACCGGCACCTAGTATAGGTAACTATGTTAATAATCGGCTCCTAAATCGGGAGATAGGATAGAATGAGGTTCTATAAATCAAACGAGTATTGGAACTCATATGGTATGATTTAATAGACCTATATTCTGACTGGAAAGTCCATCTATGTGCTTTTGACCCGTTTCGACACATTATGGTAACATAAGCAACTATAAGGCGTCGTTAGCGTAAAACTATGTCCGGATGGTTAACTATGTGCTATGTCAAGTCTTACATGCCCAATTATCCCTAAACATGTTACTAAATCAGATTATATGTCAAAAATATGTTCACATAATCAAAATACGGATTTTTAGCTACAAAAGGGCATTTTGGTCATTTCCTATGGGCATACAAGCTAACTAGCAAATGACTAACCAATCCTCTGTGATCATAAGGTATAACCTCTGAGGTCATTACCTATGTAACTATGATCACTAACTAAGCTTTGTCGGATCCTAAAGATCGACCAAACGGGTCGGGTTTGGAAGTTTAAGCGGTTGTTTAGACCGCTTACCTTACAACCCTAAACAAGCACAAACTAATAGTGTCGAGTTAGACATGCCAAAACATGTCTAACCTACTGATTTGGTATCAAAACAAAGTGTTTTGATACACTAAAGTAATTCCGTTGCAAAATGCGTGCAAAACGCATTTTGACCGAAACTTTGACTCGACACTACAACTAGCTAACGTGGTAATCAACAGCTATAATCACGAAGGATTATAACTATCGTGATTACAATCACGTTTCAAAGTTCAATTGAACTTTGAGTTGACCAATTGATGGTCAAAACCGAAAGTCAAACTGTTGGCCAAACGTTTGACTTTCTGCACTACATAAGGAAAAAGCAATAAAAAGAATGAAAGAAGCTCACTTAGGGTCCTTGCTATCTTTTCAACAAAGAAGACAAAGTCCCAATTCAGCTTAGAGAGCTTCCAAGCAGATGTAGAGAGGAGAGAATGAGAATGAGCAAGGAATGAAGGAGTTTGGCATGCTATTTATAGTAGAGCATGAAGAACAAGATCATTCCAAGTGTTTTGTTTGGCCAATAAGCAATAAATCTTGACCATCCAATTGTCACAAGCAGGTACAAGCCTTGGTGATCACACAAACTTGCTCAACATTCCAAGAAAAATGCATAAACAGTCCCTGAACTATGAAACAGCAGCAAAAACAAACTTTCTGGTCACTGCGCTGCTCAGGCGCCCCGCGTAAGCATTGGGGAAGGGCTTACGCGCCCCGCCTGGGCTCCCCAGATCAGCAAACTTTTGAAAATTGACAGCTTTAGTCCCTGCATGCATTCGAGTCCATTTTAGGCCTTTTTGACCCCCCGTTAAGCCATTTTCAAGGCTCTACAACGTCAATAAAGTTTAGAGGGCTCAAAATATGCTTGGAACACTTTCGGATGTCGGCTCGTTTGGTCGTACGATCGTGTTGTTCGGTTAATTACGACGGAACTCAAACGGATGCGAAAACGAACCAAATTAAGCGACGAATGGAATTTTTGCATGCCGATCACTAAAATAAAAATATTTTAGTGTGTACAAAAATTTTGGATGTCCAGATATGGCCAGAACGTAAGATATGCGCGAAAATGCAAACTTACGCCGTTTTTGACACTTTTAGTCCCTGTAAGATCATGTAAGCATGTTTTCGCACACCGAACCTATCAAAGCTTATTTCTAAGCCATGTTTAGGTTATATATGGTATGTTTAACTTATGTTCAAGTTCCGGACTGTACCTTGTCTTACGAAACGGCGGACTTTTGCAAGTTGACGCAAATAGTCCCTAAGAGCGAATAAACTTGTTTTTGCCAAACCAAAGCCTTCAACACTTATTTCAAGTTCCGGACTGTACCTTGTCTTACGAAATGGCGGACTTTTGCAAGTTGACGCAAATAGTCCCTGAGAGCGAATAAACTTGTTTTTGCCATACCAAAGCCTTCAACACTTATTTCTAAGTTATGTAAAGGTTATTTAAGGTATGTTAAGTTTATGACGATGTTCCGGAGTGTTTGTTGCGTTAAGCTGATCGTGTTTACGTATCAGTTTGCGTATAACTCCCTAGAAAGCGATGTAGAGTTCAAAATCGATCAAAAATCAACATGGGCACAAAACCAAACATAAATGACAAATATTGGGATCAAAACACATTGTTTTATTAATATTGTATTGTTTAGAGTCTGTATAATGATATCACAAGCACAGATGTCACAGTCTCCCCTACTTCAGGAAATTTCATCCCGAAATTTATTTAGAGGAAACTTGTGAGAATAGATGCGGATATTTCGCTGTCATCTGATCTTCACGTTCCCAAGTAAACTCTGGACCACGCTTAGATTCCCAGCGAACTTTGACCAATTTAATCCGCTTGCCCTTCAACTGTTTAAATGTACGGTCCACTATCTCCACAGGTTTCTCAACAAAGTGCATCGTGTTATCAACATGAATTTCATCAAGTGGTATGTGGAGGTTCTCATCAGCTAAACACTTTCTGAGATTGGACACGTGGAATGTTGGATGAACATTTCCAACTTCAGGAGGTAGCTCTAATCTGTAGGCTACTTTTCCGACTCTTTCAACGATCTTGAATGGTCCAACATAGCGTGGTGCAAGTTTTCCTTTCTTCCCAAATCTAATCACACCTTTCCAAGGGGATACCTTAAGTAGGACGTGATCACCAACTTGGAATTCCAAGGGCTTGCGTCGTCGATCCGCGTAACACTTCTGACGGCTTCTAGCTGTCTGGAGGTTTTCACGAATCTTCTTGACCTTATCTGTAGTCTCTAAAATGAATTCAGGTCCAGTAATCTGAGCTTCACCTATCTCATTCCAGCAGACCGGTGAACGACATTTTCGACCGTATAAAGCCTCGAAAGGAGTCATATTGATGCTAGAGTGATAACTGTTGTTGTAGGAGAATTCGATCAATGGAAAATGCGAATCCCAACTACCACCAAAGTCAATCACACACACTCTAAGCATATCCTCCAGTGTCTGGATTGTTCTTTCAGGTTGACCATCTGTCTGCGGATGGTACGCTGAGCTCAAATGAAGTTGAGTACCCATGGCAGATTGCATGGTTCTCCAAAAGCGAGACGAGAAACGAGCATCTCTTTCAGATATAATGTTCAAAGGAACACCATGTCGAGATACAATCTCATCAACATATATCTTGGCAAGATCGTCAGCAGATAGACTCTCACGGATTGGCAAGAAAAGTGTTGACTTTGTTAGACGATCAACAACAACCCAAATGGCGTCATGACCCTTTTTAGTGCGCGGTAACTTGGTAATGAGATCCATAGAAATGTTTTCCCATTTCCAAGCTGGAATCTCTGGTTGCTCCAATAATCCAGAGGGATGTTGATGTTCTGCCTTAACCTTAAGACAAGTAAGGCATTTTGAAACATATAAGGCAATGTCTTTCTTCATACCTGGCCACCAATATAGGTTCGAAGATCCTTATACATTTTGTCTGCACCAGGATGAATTGAATAACGAGACTTGTGAGCTTCATCCATAAGCAAAGTGCGAAGATTGTCTATACTTGGGACCCACAAACGGCCCATGTAATAGAAAATCCCCAAATCTCTTAGTTCAAGCTCACGATTGGTATGACACGGTATCTCTTTACCCATCAAGTCTTGTGTAACACAAGTATGTTGAGCCTGAATTATTCGGGATTGAATGTCAGATCGAACCTGAACACAGTGAAGCTTGACACGTTCCTTACGACTCAATACATCAGCCACGGCATTCGCCTTGCCAGGATGATAGCGAATTTCACAATCGTAGTCGTTTAGGAGTTCAACCCAACGTCGTTGCCTCATGTTAAGTTCTTTCTAATTGAAAATATGGTGGAGACTCTTATGGTCAGTGAAAACTACACACTTTGTACTGTAAAGGTAGTGTCTCCAGATTTTGAGAGCAAAGACTACTGCACCTAACTCCAGATCATGAGTTGTGTAGTTTTTCTCGTGCACTTTCAGCTGTCTTGATGCATAGGCTATAACTTTGTTTCTTTGCATAAGAACGCAGCCAAGGCCTAAATTAGATGCGTGACAGTACACGACAAAATCGTCGTTACCCTCGGGCAAAGATAGAATAGGTGCATCATAAAGTTTCTGTTTCAAGGTCTGGAAGGCTTCTTCCTATTTAGGTCCCCACTCAAAAGGTTTACTCTTCTGAGTTAAAGCAGTGAGAGGAACTGCAATCTTGGAGAAGTTTTCAATGAAACGACGGTAATAACCTGCTAGACCAAGAAATGAACGAACCTCGGTAGGAGTAGTAGGAGTATCCCAATCCTTAATCGCACTGATTTTGGCGGGATCTACATGAATACCTTGTTCGTTGACGATGTGCCCCAAAATTTGAATGTCCTTAAGCCAGAATTCGCACTTGGAGAATTTGGCGAAAAGCTGTTCTTTCTTTAGGAGCTCCATTGTAAGACGAAGATGCTGCTCATGATCAGCTCGAGTCTTGGAATAGATCAAAATATCATCAATGAAAACAATGATGAACTTGTCCAAATAAGGTTTACAAATCCTATTCATCAAGTCCATGAAAACAGCAGGAGCATTAGTTAAATCGAAAGGCATAACAGTAAACTCATAATGACCATAACGCGTGCGAAAAGCTGTCTTGGGAATATCTTCTTCAAGAACTCGAAGTTGATGATACCCAGAACGCAGATCAATCTTTGAAAAGCAAGTAGCACCCTGTAGCTGATCAAAGAGATCATCAATGCGAGGTAGGGGATATCGATTCTTGATGGTAAGCTGGTTAAGCTCACGGTAATCGATACACATTCTGAAAGATCCATCTTTCTTTTTCACGAATAGGACAGGAGCGCCCTAAGGGGAAAAGCTTGGACGGATGAATCCTTTGTCAGATAGGTCCTGAAGCTGCTTAGATAATTCTTGCATCTCAGACGGTGCAAGACGATAAGGTGATTTAGCAATGGGATTTGCGCCAGGCACAAGATCAATGCGAAACTCAACTTGGCGCACAGGGGGTAAACCAGGTAATTCTTCAGGAAATACCTCTGGATAATCCCGAACAACAGGGATATCTTGGATTGTCTTACCCTTGCCTTTATCCTCTACGACATGTGCTAAGAAAGCAACATACTTCTTACGTAGATATTTGCGGGCTTGGGTACAGGACATAAGCTTAAGACCACTGACGGGTTTCTCCCCACGAACTTCTAATATCTCACCAGTCGATAGCGGTATACGAACCAACTTCTCAAAACATACCACCTCAGCATGGTACTTCGATAACCAATCCATTCCTACTATAACATCGAAGCTCCCGAGTTGCATTGGTGTGAGATCAATAGGGAAAAGATGGTTATTGAGATTCAACTGGCAATTTCGAAGAACCGAGTCGAGTACAACGGGTTCACCACTAGCTACTTCTACTGTCAAGGGCTTTCCTAGTTTTGTTCTAGTCATCGCAAGCAAAGGCTCAAATGCTAAAGACACAAAGCTCTTATCGGCACCTGAATCAAATAGAACAGAAGCAGGTTGGTTGTTAACAAAGAACGTACCGTTCACCACTTCGTTATCCGCACGCGCCTTGTTTGCATTTAGATTAAAAGCTCTCCCACGAGCCGGTGCCTCATTTGCGTTTGCCAACCTCAGGCAATTGTTCCTGTAGTGGGTTAGAACCCCACAATTAAAACATGAACCAGGCGGAAAGTGAGGTCGTGCAGGATTCTGGGGAGGGTTTTGCACTGCTTGGTTTTGAGCTGCCTGATTTTGATTCGGAGCAAAATGGCAGGTGGTTGCAAGATGAGCAAGATGACCAGACTTGCCACAATTCGTGCAGATACGACATTGCAACCGTGGCTGGTGATGGCTGTTACATCTGTTGCATAGAGGTGCATTTCCCGCATACTGCCTCTTGGCAGCAGGTTGTGCAGCCTGATTCTGTGCAGCCTGATTAGTCTGAGTAGTGACAGCAAAATTCTTGGAAGCCTTACGCTTCCTCGATTTCTTCAAAGACTCAGCAGCCTTCTTACCCTTGTTATCCTTGGTACTATCAGACTGTTTCTGCTTCTTATCACCCTTCCTGTGGAGTTTACCCTTCTTGATTTGGGATTCAGTAAGGGTAGCAGCTAGCTTAATGGCCTGTCGGACGGTAGTAGGGTGGCTGCCAGTGACAATATCCTGAATAGGATCTGGCAAACCGTCTATGTACCTCTCAATAGCCTTATCCAAAGGCGTGACCATAGTCGGATAGAGCAAGCTTAACTCCTCATATCTGTCGGTGTAACCCCGGTGTTCACCACTGACTTGCTTCAGATCATTGAACTCATCTTCGAGTGCCCTCTACTCGTGACGAGGACAAAATTCTCTCATCATGAGAGCCCTGAGTTCCTCCCAAGTTTGACCTAAAGCAACATCTGCACCTCTATCTCTCATTACCCCATTCCACAAGGTAAGAGCCCTCATTTGGAATACATTCGAAGCAAACGCGACCTTACGATTGTTCGGACACTGAACATGGCAAAATGTGCTCTCAAGACTCTCAAACCACTGGAGAAGCCCTGTTGCTCCTTCAGTACCACTAAACTTGAGCGGTTTTGCTGAGTTAAACTGTTTAAAGTTACACAGAGTAGGTGCATTAACATTGTTATTGGTGGCTTGGTTTATTTGAGTTATGAGACCAGGTAGCATAGCAGCCATCTGCTGTGCTATAATAGCTGCCAGTTCGGCATCAGGTTGAGGAACGTTACGTCGAGGAGGCATTCTAAAAGAGGAAACATGAGAGAAAATGAGTGAGATGATGTGATGAAAATGAGATAACAATAAAATCGACAAAAAGCAAGGAAGGTGGTCATTTGTTTGTTACCACAAAGCAAACAAACAACATAGTGACAAATCAAAGTAAATGAGTCATAATAATGTATCGCGAAGACATGCTCGCCTATAAGTGAACACTCACCCCAAGAGTTCCCTGGTAAGAGTGACTGGTCCGATACTGCGGATTTATACGAACATTCTAGCCTTAGATAGAAAACTCAAGGTACAGGCATTCACCCTTCCAGTTTGCACATGTTCACATTATTTAGACCCAAAACTTTGACGAGATTTTGAAAATTTGGAAGGCACACGGCCAAAAGAATTCATCTAAGGATAGATGATTGATTTCAAAATCATTTTGGAAATTGTGTTTAAGTTTTGGTAATCACCTAAGGATAGGTGACAGGTATTGTTTTAAGATCGAAACACATGTAAACTTGTGTTAGGGTCCTAGAAAGTTATAGTCTAGGTCAAAGCATTGCTAATAACCTAATTCCCTATAACCATTGGCTCTGATACCAACTCTTCTGTCACACCCCGGCCGCAGTAAAACAACGAAACCCGCGGCGGAAACGCCGGGGAGATGAGTGGCGACAGAATTATTGTTTCATGAATCTTGTAAAAATGTTTTCCTTTGTAAAACCATGTGAAAATCAATGAAAATCAAATGATGATGAAATGATAATGCATGGTTAATGAATAACCAAGTGAAAATGAATTTGGATAAAATGTGTACTTTGTAATACATTGTCTTGTTCTTGTATAAAATTGTTTCATGTCTTGCCCAAGTGGTTTATATAACGCAACAATGTATAATACAATAAAAGCACTTATATATAGGAAGTACCAGCGGCGTATCCACCATGCTTTTATCATATAACACTTAGCCCCGTTACATAAGTCACTTATCAATAACCAACCAAAATGTCTTGTTTAATGTCAAAAATGTGTATGTGTAAACCATGTACAATGTCATGTGTGAAATGTTTCATGTATAACCAAATGAAATGCATAGCAAGTAGGAAATCATCTAGTTAAACTATGTGATGATGTCACTATATAAATGTGTCATGTATGGTGAATAACTAGAAGCTACTCAACCCCATGGAAAATGTACAAAACAATGTTTTTGAATAAACCTAAGTTTAAATCAAATGTTATGTTTTGCAGAAAACAATGCTTTATGATTACAAATATTTATGCAGTAATGTTAATCGCATACATTCAAGCCTTGCGACTGTGGCGACAAACCTTTAAACAAATTAAAGGTTCATCTAAAGTTATGTAGTCGGATTCTGTCATGCCCAACTTCCAAACAAGCCTAGGAAGTCGGAAATGGGAGTTGTCAATTCCTATGGTACCATTACATAAGTCCGAGCGGCGTGATCAATGTTAATGAATGTATTATTGTCCCGATTTAACATACCAAATGTCATAACCAATGTAAGCATGCTATAAAAGCCATGTACTAGGAATGCTAAGTAAACATGCCTAGTAGAAATGTTCATGTAAAACAATGTGCTAGCATGCTCAGTAAACATACATAGCAGAAATGTCATGTAAAACAATGTGTTCCATATACTAACTAAACATATGCAACAAATGTGTAACAGATCAATGTGCTAGCATGCTTAACATACATAGCAAAATATAGTGAAAGCATGTACTAAATATGTACTAGGTGAAACTAGCATGTTTATGTCATAAAAGCATGAAAAGCACGAAAGTAACACGTATGTACATGTGTATCACCCCAAAGTATTTGAAAACGGTAAAAGAGGGGAACTATGTACTCACTTGGGATTGCTAATTAGTCTTGTGAATAAGACCAATTTAAGCTCCAAGTATCACGGAATCAACCGGCACCTAGTATAGGTAACTATGTTAATAATCGGCTCCTAAATCGGGAGATAGGATAGAATGAGGTTCTATAAATCAAACGAGTATTGGAACTCATATGGTATGATTTAATAGACCTATATTCTGACTGGAAAGTCCATCTATGTGCTTTTGACCCGTTTCGACACATTATGGTAACATAAGCAACTATAAGGCGTCGTTAGCGTAAAACTATGTCCGGATGGTTAACTATGTGCTATGTCAAGTCTTACATGCCCAATTATCCCTAAACATGTTACTAAATCAGATTATATGTCAAAAATATGTTCACATAATCAAAATACGGATTTTTAGCTACAAAAGGGCATTTTGGTCATTTCCTATGGGCATACAAGCTAACTAGCAAATGACTAACCAATCCTATGTGATCATAAGGTATAACCTCTGAGGGTCATTACCTATGTAACTATGATCACTAACTAAGCTTGGTCGGATCCTAAAGATCGACCAAACGGGTCGGGTTTGGAAGTATAAGCGGTTGTTTAGACTGCTTACCTTACAACCCTAAACAAGCACAAAC
This sequence comes from Helianthus annuus, assembly GCF_002127325.2. Lineage (NCBI taxonomy): Eukaryota > Viridiplantae > Streptophyta > Magnoliopsida > Asterales > Asteraceae > Helianthus > Helianthus annuus. The sequence goes on along the minus strand of NC_035437.2, from coordinate 69,468,701 downwards.
TAATAGTGTCGAGTTAGACATGCCAAAACATGTCTAACCTACTGATTTGGTATCAAAACAAAGTGTTTTGATACACTAAAGTAGTTCCGTTGCAAAATGCGTGCTAAACGCATTATGACCGAAACTTTGACTCGACACTACAACTAGCTAACGTGGTAATCAACAGCTATAATCACGAAGGATTATAACTATCGTGATTACAATCACGTTTCAAAGTTCAATTGAACTTTGACTTGACCAATTGATGGTCAAAACCGAAAGTCAAACTATTGGCCAAACGTTTGACTTTCTACACTACATAAGGAAAAAGCAATAAAAAGAATGAAAGAAGCTCGCTTAGGGTCCTTGCTATCTTTTCAACAAAGAAGACAAAGTCCCAATTCAGCTTAGAGAGCTTCCAAGCAGATGTAGAGAGGAGAGAATGAGAATGAGCAAGGAATGAAGGAGTTTGGCATGCTATTTATAGTAGAGCATGAAGAACAAGATCATTCCAAGTGTTTTGTTTGGCCATTAAGCAATAAATCTTGACCATCCAATTGTCACAAACAGGTACAAGCCTTGGGGATCACACAAACTTGCTCAACATTCCAAGAAAATGCATAAACAGTCCCTGAACTATGAAATAGCAGCAAAAACAAACTTTCTGGTCACTGGGCTGCTCAGGCGCCCCGCGTAAGCATTGGGGAAGGGCTTACGCGCCCCGCCTGGGCTCCCCAGATCAGCAAACTTTTGAAAATTGACAGCTTTAGTCCCTGCATGCATTCGAGTCCATTTCAGGCCTTTTTGACCCCCGTTAAGCCATTTTCAAGGCTCTACAAGGTCAATAAAGTTTAGAGGACTCAAAATATGCTTGGAACACTTTCGGATGTCGGCTCGTTTGGTCGTACGATCGCGTTGTTTGGTTAATTACGACGGAACTCAAACGGATGCGAAAACGAACCAAATTAAGCGACGAATGGAATTTTTGCATGCCGATCACTAAAATAAAAATATTTTAGTGTGTACAAAAATTTTGGATGTCCAGATGTGGCCAGAACGTAAGATATGCGCGAAAATGCAAACTTACGCCGTTTTTGACACTTTTAGTCCCTGTAAGATCATGTAAGCATGTTTTCGCACACCGAACCTATCAAAGCTTATTTCTAAGCCATGTTTAGGTTATATATGGTATATTTAACTTATGATCAAGTTCCGGACTATACGTTGCCTTACGAAACGGCAGACTTTTGCAAGTTGACGTAATTAGTCCCTGAGAGCGAATAAACTTGTTTTTGCCATACCAAAGCCTTTAAAACTTATTTCTAAGTTATGTATAGGTTATTTAAGGTATGTTAAGTTTATGATGATGTTCCAGAGTGTTTGTCGCATTAAACTGACTGCGTTTACGCACCAGTTCGGGTATAACTTCCTAGAAAGCGATATAGAGTTTGAAATCGATAACAAATCAACATGAGCATCAAATCAAACATAAATGACAAACATTGGGATTAAAACACACTTTTTTATTAATATTGTATTGTTCAGAGTTTGTAAAATGATATTACAAGCACAGATGTCACACCAACCATCACAAGTATTAAGTTAAAGTTACAAACCATCATAAGATTCAATGTTCCACAAAAGGACTTGTTTAACAAAAGACTAGTTTCACGAGGTTTTGCATCCTATATCTCATCAAGGATGAGATATAAGAATCAAACCCTCCAAAAATGGATGGCATCTAAACTTGAAAACAACACCAGCGCCAAAGATCCATCTATTTTCCTATCTATTTTCCTGAAATACATGTAAGTTGAAAACATCAACAAAAGTTGAGCGAGTTCATGTGTTTTATGTGTATGCGCATCAAATGAATCTCAAAAACATTTGAAAGTTCAATTTGTAAGTAGGTATGTAAATTTTTATATGTGACGACATAGGAGGTTCTCAACCCGAGTAGGAAATTTTTAGTGTCGGTTCACTCCCGACAGGGACACAACAACACTCTATGTGGTCCCCCATGGACCGTGAGGGGGGCTCGCCCGTACCCATTAGATCTAACATCTGTGCCGTGTTCCTAAAACGGATTAATGGCACCCCAGTAACAACCTACGCTCACATGATCTAAGAGTTCATTCCATAACTCATTCATACCCATTGTTGACATGTATTTCCCCCTGAAAGTTGTAAACGAAAAACAGTAAAAGAAAACGGGGACAAGAACTCACAAGTTCGCATCCGTGCTACGTGCGTACTCAAATGCGTTTTCCTGGGTTTGTCGTGCAACCTACAATCGTGCTAGGTTTTGTTAGACGCTTCGGTCGTGTAACGATTCTTAGTCTGAATCACTTACTAAGACTTGTTTTGAATTTGTTTTTGTTTTGAGTTACGCTTTTAGTGCATGATATCTTTATATAATTCCTCACAATTATATAAAATTCAAGTTTAGTATATTAGTTAAAATATTATATTTTAACTTATATTATTTTGCATGCATTGCATGTATGTCATTTAAGGGGTTTGTTGAAAGTAATATATTTTTAACTCGTCCTGACATATGGTCCTCGTATTCGCGTGTTTGTAGTTTCGGTAGCCAACATACCGTTTATTGAGTATTAGACATTATTATGTATTCCCAAGCATACGTATACTTGTATTATGAATATGTTAAGTATGTCACTTTGTATTCTCATATTTATGTATAATACTTGTATGAGGGTATTTTACCAAGTGTTGGTAGTGTATGTTGGTAAGTATTTGTACGTATAGGAATACGTATTTTCTTGTATTTATTAAGTATTTCATACTTAATATATATTTAATTTCTCCGGAATATTGTTTTTGCACAACTAAAAATCAATATTCTTGTATTCTAAATATATATATATATATATATATATATATATATATATATATTAATATATGTTTATAGAAAAATATCTATATTTTTGACTTGGTAAATATAAATGTTCACATATATCTTAAAAATAATTTATTTTTAAGATCAAAGTTTGACAAATATATATTTTTAGTTTTCCACCAAAATAATATATTTTTAAGTTGTTTATGAAATTAAATATTTTCATATATTCAAAAATAATATATTTTCAAGTTTGACAAAATATGATAATTTTTTATGATAATTGTAAAAATACATACTTTGTCGTTTGTTTGGTTTAGAAGATACGGTTACCAAGTTTGTTATATTACAAACTAAATTCCGGAATATTTATATACTTTGTCCAATATGTCCATTTGTCCGAATGTCCAATTTTTGTGTACAAGATATATATTTATTTTTTTGAAATTTTTGTAATTCTTTAATAACAATTTTTGGTATTTTGTGTGATATATTATTTCAAGTTCCTAAGTTTTAGTATAACTAATACAAATAATATACACATAGCACATAATTTTGTGATCTCTAAATATATATTTTCCTAAATATATATTTAGTCATTTTTATTTTTGAATACCAACTTCATCTTATTCTAATTACAAAAAAATCACAATAACACCATCATATCCAAATTACACAAAATCACGTATCTTACACAAAACTACCCAAGTTCACTATGCATGTGTGAATTAACTAAAACAACAACACCAGCATATTCTAATTACACAAAATCATTTACACATATCCTAATCAAATCTGCTCAAATTCACTATGCACATGAATGATATTATTAACTTTATTTGCTTAAATTCACTATGACACACTCACTGAATCATCTATTCCTATAATCACGTTGCCCTAGTTACGAACCGATTAAAAATCCACAATGCTTATAATCACGTTGCCCTAATTACGAATGGATGAAGAATGTACGATCGATGATCATGTTCATAATATATATTATACGACTAATTTTGGATGAACTTTGGGAACTAACCTCGATTATATGACTATCTGCTGGTAAAATCTCAGATTTGAGATAAAATCTCAATCCAAATGCTTCAATATCCCGAACTGATGACGGTGAAGTGATGATGTATTTGAGATGACGATGTAATCGATGAACTATTGAGTATTGTTCAGAGATTCAAGGACGAACTGTTGATAATTGTGGAGAGATTCAGGTTGAATGTTGAGAAAATGTTGAGAGATCTGGATCTAATCAGAGGTTAGAGAGAGTAGACGTGAAAGTTTGTATTGAATGTAATTTAATTTGTGCTTGAAGTCCAATATTTTAAAAGTTGTTTGGTATTTACAAAATTGCCCCCTGTTCACATTGGTTCTTGCAGTTCTCGCAATAAAGGTGGTTCTCGCATGAACCCTACCCTCTATATATATATATATATATATATATATATATGTATATATATATATATATATATATATATATATATATATATATATATATATATAACACAAATGATCATCACATCATCCGAACAAACAATCACGTAGATAACACATGCACATATATGCAACAATGTATGATAAAGAAAACAACCACTAAGCTTTCATATATATGTCTGACAACTTGATAAATTGTTTTTGTAGAAGAAAAACAAAAGGGACACGAGGTTACATCGCCTCGGTCGTACAAGTTTCATAATACAAAAGAAGCAAATATTTTCTCCTACATTGGTGTTTATAGTCTTCAAGTGTCTCTAGCTTAATCTTGGTCTTCATATACATGCAAGTGAGTTGCTTCCCACACAAAAAGGTACCCTCAAACAAAAGTGTCTAGGGTGCTGGAGGAGATGGAGGTGTAGGAAAAGCCAAGCTACGAAGATGAGCTACCTTATCCTCGAGCTCGTGGACTCGACGGATCAGAAAACTAACCTGCTGCTCTAGTGTAAGGAATCGAGCAGCATGACCATCAACTGGTTCATTAACAGGTGGTGGAGATACTAGTGAGGGTGAAGATGGTGGTGTTGGTGTGACTAGTGGGGGATAATCCGGTGGCGGAGGTCGCCTAGCACCAGCCTCGCTCTCTAGATCATAGACTCTGCGGCAGAGGATCTGTACCTGCAAGTGGAGTGATAACAAAAGATTATTTCTGGTGTAACCAGAGTGATGAGCAGGATGATACGGATCAGACAACGGCATAATGTATAGAGAGAATAATCGAGGTAACTGAAGATATGGACTCAACTCGGGTGGAGGTATATGTGGATTACCTGATAGCTCTGCCCCATGAGTAGGAGGGGTATGAGGAAAAGCTGGAGCATACAACCAACTAGAATGGTCCGCTGGGGCAGGTGGCTGTGAAGAGCTGCCACTGGTAGCTCGAACGGGGGTATGAGGAGGTGTACCAACAGGTGTAGGGACACGAACAGGAGTAGCAGGTTAGAATCGGAAGAGATATCGATAACAAAGACAACTGGGGATGCTACGTCCAGGATAGCGATGTCGAACACCTCGCCATCGCCAAGGTCGTCATCAGGGTGATCCACCTCAATCACAGGGACATCAACATCATCATCCAAATCAACAACGAAAAGCCAATCCTCTACAGGGATGGCAGCAAGGGGAATAGCATGAATCAGAATAGGCTCAACAAGATGCTTGCCATCAGGATGTCCGATGATAAGCTGATCATGGAGGGGTAAAGGTAAAGCGAGAACATCATCAACAAGAGGAACATCATCACCAAAATCTGGTAGAGCGAAGGGCTGAAAATCGTCGAGGTCGTCGTTAGACATCATCTCTGGGTCGCTCTCGGAGTCAGACGTGAAGATCTCGGGGGCGTGTGCTACCTCATCGTCAGAGACAATAGCCATAGGATCGTGCTCATCAGACAGACCGCTGCCCTCAGAAGAAGAAATGGTAACCTGGTAAAAATAATTCGTGCACATACATGTATATATATTAATGAACAATAACATTACTTAGTGTACACAAGCAAGTAAAGGCAACATATCACATGTATTGACATTATCACTATGTGGGTTATTTCTAGTTTTGCAAGTCTATCCCATATAGACCATACCACAACTTATGTCCTTGCTTTGTTTCTTTTTGAAAAATGTTTGATTCGTGGATCTTGGCGTTTTTGTAAATGCAATGAAAAACATTTTTGGTTTGTTGTAAAAATGTTTTCGTGAGGGAATCCTATTGATTGTAGTTTAGACTCGAGAAGGAATCCAAGTTCACTACAATCGAAGCTCTGATACCAACCTGTCACACCCTATCTTTTGCAGAAGCGTATGTGTGTGACTTGATCAGTTTTCATTGCATTCGATAATAACAAACAACTACATGAGTAAAATAAGCGTGTTCATCCATACACAAGTTTAAAACATTACAAAACATAAGTTTTTTAAGTTTCCAACCATCACAAGTATTAAGTTAAAGTTACAAACCATCATAAGATTCAATGTTCCACAAAAGGACTTGTTTAACAAAAGACTAGTTTCATGAGGTTTTGCATCCTATATCTCATCAAGGATGAGATATACGAATCAAACCCTCCAAAAATGGATGGCATCTAAACTTGAAATTCACAGCTTGAAAACAACACCAGCGCCAAAGATCCATCTATTTTCCTGAAATACATGTATGTTGAAAACATCAACAAAAGTTGAGCGAGTTCATGTGTTTTATGTGTATGCGCATCAAATGAATCTCAAAAACATTTGAATGTTCAATTTGTAAGTAGGTATGTAAAGTGTCTATGAACATATTGATCATTAATGTTTTGCAAGGACATTAATATATGTGACGACATAGGAGGCACTCAACACGAGTAGGAAATTTTTAGTGTCGGTTCACTCCCGACAGGGACACAATAACACTCTCAGTGGTCCCCCATGGACCGTGAGTGGGGCTCGCCTGTACCCATTAGATCTAACCTTTGTTCCGTGGTCCTAAAAAGGGTTAATGGCACCTCAGTTACAGCCTACGCTCACATAATCTAAGAGTTCATTCGATAACCCTGAAAGTTGTAAACCGAAAACGGTAAAAGAAAACGGTAAAAGAAAACGGGGACAAGAACTCACAAGTTTGTGTCCGTGCTACGTGCATACTCAAATGCGTTTTCCTGGGTTTGTCGTGCAACCTAGAATCGTGCTAGGTTTTGTTAGACGCTTCGGTCTTGTAACGGTTCTTAGTCTTAATCACTTACTAAGACTTGTTTTGAATTTGTTTTTGCTTTGAATTACGCTTTTAGTGCATGATATCTTTATATAATTCCTCACAATTATATAAATTTCAAGTTTAGTATATTAGTTAAAATATTTTATTTTAACTTATATTATTTTGCATGCATTGCATGTGTGTCATTTAAGGGGTTTGTTGAAAATAATATATTTTTAACTCGTCTTGACATATGGTCCTCGTATTCGCGTGTTTGTAGTTTCGGTAGCTAACATTCCGTTTATTGAGTATTATACATTAGTATGTATTCCCAAGCATAGGTATACTTGTATTATGAGTATGTGGGTATTTTACCTAGTGTTGGTAGTGTATGTTGGTATGTATTTGTACGTATAGGAATACATATTTTCTTGTATTTATTAAGAATTTCATACTTAATATATATTTAATTTTTCCAGAATGTTGTTTTTGCACAACTAAAAATCAATATTCTTGTATTCTTAATATATATATATATATATATATATATATATATTTTATGATATGTTTATAGAAAAATATCTATATTTTTGACTTGGTAAATATAAATGTTCAAATATATTTTAAAACTAATTTATTTTTAAGATCAAAGTTAGAAAAATTATATATTTTCAGTTTTCCACCAAAATATTATATTTTTAAGTTGTTTATGAAATTAAATATTTTCATATACTCAAAAATAGTATATTTTAAAGTTTGACAAAATATGATACCTTTATAATAATTGTAAAAATACATACTTTGTCGTTTGTTCGGTTTAGAAGATACCGTTACCAAGTTTGTTATATTATAAATTAAATTCCGGAATATTTATATACTTTGTCCAATATGTCCATTTCTCTGAATGTCCATTATTTGTGTACAAGATATATATTTACTTTCTTGAAATTTTTGTAATTCTTTAATAATAATTTTTGGTATTTTGTGTGATATATTATTTCAAGTTCCTAAGTTTTAGTATAACTAATACAAATAATATACACATAGCACATAATTTGTGTGATCTCTAAATATATATTTTCCTAAATATATATTTAGTCATTTTTATTTTTGAAAACCAACTTCCATTACTTGTCATTTTTATACCAAAAATTATGGAAGTTTTTATATTTAAAACGATAATCCAAGATTACTTGTAAACACTTGTTAAAAACATATTTTTCTAAGTGTTTAAATTTTACAAAAAATTTGCCATAGATTCCTTTGTAAAATGGAGGTTTCCATGCTTTTAAGCATATCATTTTCTTTTCAAAAGTCATAAACAATTATCCACCACAATTTACAACCTAACATAAGCATAAAAATACATTTTCATGAAGATGTGAAGTTGAAAGTTTATAAAAATTTGTAGTCTTTTAACATGGGGTTTATCAAGTTCCATAAACTTCAAAAACATGGTTTATTCCTTCATATGAATCATTTTGCAAAAACATCATCTTTATAACTTATGACTCATTTTTGCAAAATTTCATTTTCTACAAGTTTTTATGTCCTAAATACTTCAAGTATTTCATTTTGACACATGTAATAAGTCTACTTTTAAATCAAAACCATGTTCATCATAAGTAAACTTTGTTTCTTTGAAACTTTGATATTTCAAATCTTTCATTTTTCATGATCTACACTTTGTAAGAACCATATTCTACACAAAATCATACTTATTCTTCAAGTTCATACTTCACATAATGTGTGTTCAACATGGATCTTTCAAGATCCATCAACCTACTTGTGAGATCATGCATGTAATCATCATCTAACAAGTGTTCATGTGGTGTTCAACACCATACACACAAGAAATCATCAAACAACTTCATTACAAAACATAAACAACTTATTTCTTATGATTTTTAGTTTGTTTCACAAGTTCATCTTCTTGGTTTTGTAAGATCTTTAGATTTTTAGTTACATATAATCTTTAACTACTAGAACAAGATGAAAAATTGAGTTCACAAGACACTTACTACTAGCTCAAGGCTAGGGTAGAAACTAGAAGATGAAAATGGAGAAAAATGGTAGATAAAAGCTCCAAAGAAAGGTCCTTCCACTTCCAATCCTTGACACCATCTTAGAAAGCCTTGATGCACCTTGTGATATGCTTGAAATAGCTAAGATTTGAATGAAAATGAGGAGGGGGTGGGTGTATGGTTTCGGCTGAGAAGAGAGGAGAGGAGAGGGAGAGATGTGGTGAGTTGTTTGTGAACTTGAAAGTGATGGAATGTTGGGTAGATAAGGAACAATGATCCTTGGTCCATAGTTTCCCTCCTTCTTATTAACTCTTGGTTCTCTAGGTGTCATCTCTGACCATCAAAGGTTGTAGTAAACACAATTAGGGGGGTGTCCCCTGGGGACGGTTAGGAAGGGGGTATGGTTTTGTTTAAAACTTGTTAAGTATAATAACAATGGTAAATTATATGTTTAGTGTCACACCCCGACCACGTAAAACAACAAATCGTGGCGGAAACGTCGGGGAGTGTTGTAACAGAATTATTCTTTCACAACCATGGATACAAAAGAGTTTCATTTTATTCATTCATTAAGTAATTTACATTGTCTTAACACAAAACAAACGAGTTACATATCGACTATCACTGTTATTATGTCACTAAGGCCTCGTCCAGGTCCTATGTGATGCATGCATCCTAGAAATCAATCAAGCAACAACACCTGAAACATATGTAAAAACAAAGTCAGCAAAGAAATGCTGGCGAGTACATAGGTTTTATAAGAGTGTTGGAATCATGGCTTGTTTATATGTTGTAGTACTTTATTAGACTACAAGAGTCAAAAATACAAACCTCGTTTTGAAAAGTGTATTGCAACATAACTTAATCAACTCAAATCAAGTTGGTTATAGTTTATAAAATCTCGTAGCCATGATTCTTAACCCTAAAAACATTTGTTTTAGTAAACCAACTCGTAAAACATCTCGTAAAAACTCGTTAATAAAACTCGTATGGTTTATATCTTTTAGAAAACATCGTTGTGTGACATCGTTTCAAAATCGTTTATCCAAGTGAGCTAAATAACGCCACGGTATGTAATATGATGAAAACACTTATATATAGGAAGTACCAGTGGCGTATCCACCATGCTTTCATCACATTACACCCATCCCGTTATCTAAACACTAACCAAAAATCAATCGTTTATCCAATTCGTTTATCTTGTTCAAATCATTTCCAAATCGTTAACTCATTAAAATCGTTTAAATCATCGTCGTTTTAATTGTGAAAACTATTTTTGGTCGTCTCACTAATAACATTCAAACCTTCATGACTCGACTATCTCGCTTCTCGCTTCTCGCATTAACAAACCACCAAAGGGTAAGTTAACCATCACCAGATTCAGTCGTTACCCACAACCCCCACACATAACCATGGGTGCAGTCGATAATGGGATTTGTCAGATCCTATGGTACCATAACCTAATACTGGTCGGCTTGATCAATTCTAATGAATATCATTCGTTATGTAACTACAACCAACAAGTTTGTTCACTTTATCAAAATCGTTATTAGTTTAGTATAAACCATCCTAATCATTTTTGAAATCATCGTTTAAACCTTGAAATCATTTTGTACATATGAATCACCCCAAAACAATTGAAAACAGTAAAATAGGGGAACTATGTACTCACATAAAGTGCAAAGTATCCTCAATCAAAAGAACTTCAACAAACTCAAGTAAACCAGAGGAATCAAGTAGCACCTAGTAATCGAATCACTAGTCAAACAATAGACACCTAAATCGGAAGATCGGATAGAATGAGGTCTTGTAAACCAAATGAGTGTTGGAACTCATGTAATATGGTTTAACAAAGCCTACATCCTAAATCGGAACCTAACCTAAGTGATTTCGACCCATTGCGACCCATTAAGGTAGCTTACGCTACTTTAACGCGTCATGCGTGCAATGCGCGTTCGAGACGTCTAACTAGTCCTATGACAAGTATTATATGCCTATACATGTTTAAATATGTTGCATAATCAGTTACATGACAAAAGTTTATGTTACATATGCTTATTTACCAATTATGCATGAAAAGGGCATTTTGTTCATTTACCAAAGGCATATAAACTACCTATCATATAACTAATTAAACCTGAGTGACCATAAGGTATAACCTCGGAAGGTTATTCCTTATGTAACTATGGTCACTAAGCATGTTTGGTCGGATCCTAATGATCGACCAAACGGGTCGAGTTCGAAAGTCTAAGCGAGTGTTTAGTCCGCTTGACTTACGACTCTACACAAGCACTAATCTAAAAGTGACGAGTTAAACATGTTAAAACATGTTTATCGAATTTAGAAAACAGGTTTGGTATCAAAACAAACGGTTTTGATACCTAAAAATAGTTTGGTTACAAAATACGGGGGAATACGCATTTTGGCCGAAACTACGACTCGTCACTAAGCCTAGATAACGTGGTAATCAGTGGGTATAGTCACTAGGGACTATAACCTTCGTGATTACGCTCACGTTATGAAGTTCAAACGAACTTCGCATTGACCATAAACTGGTCAATGCAGAAAGTCAAACGCAATTTGACCTTTACGCTAAAAACGCATAAAAAGAACGAAAGAAGACTTACAAGAGGTCCAAGAGAGATTTGATTCCAAGTATTCAAGGTATGAAGTGATAAAACACCTCAACTTAGAGAAATCTCAGATCAAATGTGGGTTTTGAAATGAAATGGGGGTTGCTATTTATTGGAAAACTAGAACCGTTAGGATCGTTCCACGTAAAACGTGATTCAATCTCAGTCGTACACCTCATGCCCACTGATTTACAAAACCATGTGCAACTCAAAAATCCAGCTACTGAATTGAACAGACTATTTTTCTGATCTGGGCACTTGTACGTGGCCTGCGTAAGAGACAGATAAGTCTTACGCGGCCTGCCTGGGCAAACTTTGGCAGAATGTGCAGAAATGGCCCCTGCATTGTAAAACCTTGGTTTCTGACCCGTTTGAAGCCTGTTAAACCATTTTCAATGCTTTACAATGATGCTAAACATTGTGGACATGAAACATGTTCAAAAATATGCCGGATGTCGGTTCGTTTGGTCGTACGATCGCGATATTCGCTTAATTACGACGAAAAGCGCACGAACGCTAAAAACGATCCAAATTACGCGACGAATGAATTTTTCTTATTCCAAACACTAAAAAAAAATATTTTAATGCTTACATAAATTTTTGGGTGTCCGGATATATTCAGAACGAAAGATATGCGCGAAAATGCAAACTTGTGCACTTTTTGACGCTTTTAGTCCCTATTGATCAAATAAGTTTATTTTAGCATATCGAACCCCTCAAAGCCTGTTTCTAAGCTATGTAAAGGATATTTAGGGTATGTTTAACTTATGATCAAGTTACGGAATGTTCGTTACTATACAAATCGGTATAGTTTCGCAGTTTGACACAAATAGTCCCTGCGATCGAACAAACTTGATTTCAACACACCAAACCATCCAAAAGTTATTTCTAAGTTATGTGGAGGTTATTTAAGGTATGTTAAGCCTATGTCACTATCCTGGAGTGTTTCTCGCATTAAACTAACTGCGTCTACGCACCAGTTTGCGTATAACCTTCCAGAAAGCGATTTAAAGCTTGAAATCGGAATCGAATCAAATTGAAAAATCCTCAAACCTAAATACACACATAATAACACCAAAACACCTATAATAACACCCAAGCACATTGTTTTATTGATAATTAACATTGTTTTACATTGTACATCGATTACAGAACATAATTATCACAGTTTCCCCTACTTTAGGAAATTTCGTCCCGAAATTTTAACTAGAGGAAGCTTGTGAAAACAAATGCAGATATTTCGCCTTCATTTGGTCCTCACATTCCCAAGTAAACTCTGGGCCACGTTTGGACTCCCAGTGAACTTTGACCAATCGAATCCGTTTGTTCTTCAACTGTTTGAATGCACGGTCCACTATCTCCACAGGTTTCACGACGAAGTGCATCGTTTCATCGATTCGGATCTCGTCGAGAGGGATGTGAAGATCAGCATCAACTAAACACTTTCGCAAATTGGACACATGAAAAGTCGGATGAATATTTCCAAGCTCTGGAGGTAGCTCTAGTCGATAGCCAACCTTCCCAATTCTTTCCACAATCTTAAATGGTCCCACATATCGAGGTGCAAGTTTTCCTTTGTTTCCAAATCTCACCACTCCCTTCCAAGGTGACACCTTGAGTACGACACGGTCTCCGACTTGAAATTCTAAGGGCTTGCGTCGCATATCCGCATAACTCTTTTGACGGCATCGAGCTGTCACAAGATTATCGCGGATTTTCTTGATTTTGTCTGTTGTTTCCAGAATGAGCTCAGGTCCAGTAAGCTGGGCTTCACCGATCTCATTCCAACAGACAGGTGAACGACATTTTCGACCGTAGAGAGCTTCGAATGGTGCTATATTGATACTAGGATGATAACTATTGTTGTAAGAGAACTCGATCAGAGGAAGATGAGAATCCCAATTACCATCAAAGTCTATAACGCATGCTCTAAGCATATCCTCCAAAGTTTGAATCGTTCTGTCAGATTGTCCATCTGTTTGGGGATGATAAGCAGTGCTTAGATTTAGTTGGGTTCCCAAAGCAGATTGCATGGTCTTCCAGAAATGAGATGAAAACCGAGCATCACGATTGGAAATGATATCCAAAGGAACACCATGTCGTGATACAATCTCATCCACATAAATCTTTGACAGTTTATCAGCAGATAGATCCTCGCGAATCGGAATAAAATGAGCTGATTTCATTAATCGATCGATAACAACCCAAATAGCATCATGACCTTTAGACGTACGCGGTAACTTAGTGATGAGATCCATCGCAATGTTTTCCCACTTCCAAACCGGTATCTCTGGTTGTACAAGCAAACCAGAAGGTCGTTGATGTTCAACCTTGACTTTGAGACAAGTTAGGCATTTTGATACATACAAGGCCACATCCTTCTTCATACCAGGCCACCAGTACTGAGTACGAAGATCCTTGTACATTTTATCAGCACCAGGATGGATAGAATATCGAGACTTGTGAGACTCGTCCATTACTAAAGTGCGGAGATCGTCTTGTTTCGGAATCCACAAACGATCCTTGAAGTAGAGTAAACCATCGCCTTTCACTTCGAGTTTAAGCTCAAGGTGACGTGGTAATTCCTTACCTATCAAATTTTGTGAAACACAAAATTATTGAGCTTGAAGGATACGAGTTTGAAGATCAGATAGAGTTTGAACAGAATGAAGCTTGACTCGCTCCTTTCAACTAAGCGCATCGGCTACGACATTCGCCTTACCAGGATGGTAACGAATCTCGCAATCGTCGTCGTTGCCTCATGTTCAACTCCTTCTGATTAAGAATATGCTGGAGACTCTTGTGGTCTGTGAAAACCACACACTTCGTGCCATAGAGGGAGTGTCTCCAGATTTTTAGAGCAAAAACCACAGCTCCCAATTCAAGATCATGAGTCGTGTAGTTCTTCACATGAATTTTCAGCTGTCTTGACGCATAAGCTATCACTTTACCTCATTGCATAAGAACGCAACCAAGGCCTAAGTTGGACGCATCACAATAAACAACAAAATCATCATTTCCATCGGGCAAAGATAGAACAGGAGCATTACATAACTTTTGTTTTAGCATTTGGAACGCTTCTTCTTGCTTGGGTCCCCACTCAAAAGGCTTATTCTTCTGGGTCAAAGTAGTGAGTGGAACCGCGATTTTGGAGAAGTTTGAAATAAAACGTCGATAATATCCGGCAAGACCAAGTAAAGATCAAAACTCTGTAGGTGTCGTCGGTGTATTCCAATCCTTAGTAGCAGCAATTTTAGAGGGATCCACATGAATACCCTGCCCGTTGACTATATGACCCAAAAACTGAACTTCTTTAAGCCAGAATTCACTCTTGGAGAATTTATGTCACACCCCGACCACGTTAAAACAACAAAACGTGGCGGAAACATCGGGGGGTGTTGTAACAGAATCATTGTTTCAAAACACACGGAAATTTGAAGTTTCGTTTTATTAAACATTAAACATTTACATCGTCTTGAAATCTAACAGACAAGTTAAACATAGTCTATCATTGTTATTAAGTCACTAAGGCCTCGTCCAGTCCTATGTGTGCATACATCCTAGCAATCAACATCGCCTGAAACACATGTGAAAACAAGGTCAGCAAAGACATGCTGGCGAGTATATAGGTTTTATGAGAGTGTCGGATTCATGGCTAGTTTATATGTTGTAGTACCTTGTTAGACTCAAAGAGTCAAAATACTTACCTTGTTTTGAAAAGTGTATTACAACATAAATAACCAACTCAAATCAAATTGGTTATAGTTTGTTATAAAATCTCGTAGCCATGATTCTTAACCCTAAAACATTTAGTTAAATCAATTTTGAAAAAATCTCGTAATAACTCGTTAACAAAACTCGAATGGTTTATATCATTTCAAAAACCTCGTTGTGTGACATCGTTTTAAAATCGTTTCCCCCAGTGAACTAAATAATGACTCAAAATGTAATATGATAAGAGCATTTATATATAAGATGTACCAGCGGCGTATCTACCATGCTTTAATCATGCTACACGTGTCCCATTATTTATTCACATCCCAAAACCAATCGTTTGACCAAATCGTTTATCTCGTTTAAATTGTTTCAAATCATGTATCTCATCCCAAAATCGTTTAACTCGTTTTAATGGTGAAACTACTTTTGGTCGCCTCGCTAATAATATCCAAACCTTCGTGACTCGCCTATCGCCAATCTCGCATTAACTAACCACCAAAGGGTAAGTTAACAATCATCTCGCATTAACTAACCACCAAAGGGTAAATTAACAATTACAGATTCGGTCGCTACCCACCTAACCCACACATAACCATGGGTGCAGTCTGATAGCGGGATTTGTCAGATCCTATGGTACCATCACCTAATACTGGTCCCGGTTTGGCCAAAATTAATGGATATTATTCGTTATGTAATTACACCCAACAAGCTTGTTCATATTATCAAAATCGTTATTAGTTTTAATATAAACCATCTTAATCGTTTTTGGAAAACATCGTTTAAACATTGAAATCATTTAACACATATGGATCACCCCAAAACAATCGAAAACAGTAAAATAGGGGAACTATGTACTCGCCTGAGAATGCTTAGCAGTCTTTGAACAACAACCAAGCAAAGCGAGGGAGCACGGAATCAATAGGCAACCTAATAACTATATAAATAAACCGGACCTAAGTCGGAGGATCGGATAGGATGAGGTCTTGTAAACCAAATGAGTTATTGGAACTCATATGACGTGATTTAACAATGCCTACATACTAAATTGAAACCTAACCTAAGTGCTTTCGACCCGTTACGACCCATTAAGGTAGCTTACGCTACTTTAACGCGTCGTGCGCGCAAACGCGCGTTCGAGAAGTCTAACTAGTCCTATGACAAGTACTATACGCCCATACTTGTTTAATTATGTTACATAATTAGTTATGTGTCAAAAGTTTAGGTTACATATGCTTAATTACCAATTATGTATGAAAAGGGTATTTTGGTAATTTACTAAAGGCATATAACTACCTATCATGCGACTAATTAAACCTAAGTGACCATAAGGTATAACCTAGAAAGGTTATTCCCTACTCTATTATGGTCACAAAACATGTTTGGTCGGATCCTAATGATCGACCAAACGGGTCGTGTTCGAAAGTCTAAGCGGGTGTTTAGTCCGCTTGACTTACGACTCTACACAAGCACTAAACTAAAAAAGCGACGAGTTAAACATGTCGAAACATGTTTAGTTAAGTTAGAAAACAGGTTTTGATATCAAAACAAATGGTTTTGACATCCTTGAGTAGTTTGGTTACAAAATACGCGAGAAAACGCATTTTGGCCGAAACTACGACTCGTCACTAAGCCTAGATAACGTGGTAATCAGTAGGTATAGCCACTAGGGACTATAACCATCGTGATTACGCTCACGTTATGAAGTTCAAACGAACTTCGCGTTGACCATAAACTTGTCAAAGTAGAAAGTCAAATATAGTTTGACTTTAACGCTAAAACGATCGCTAAACGCGAAAGAATACTTACAGAAGGTTCCCGCAAGGTTTGATTCCAAGTAAATCTCAGGTAGGAAGTGCACAAACACAACCACTTAGAGAAAAACTCAGATCAAATGTGGGAATGAATGAAGTGGGGGTTGGGTATAGGAAATCCACAACCGTTAGGAAATCCACACTTGGGCACAAGGTTTTGAATACCATGGGGACATCAAATACCAACCCATAGTGTGAAATTCAAGGGGTAAAAACCATTGGAACAGGTGGAATGGACCAGATTCAATGTTTCTGCATTTCTGATGATCTGGGGACTGCTTACGGACCGTAAGCACATGCCCATACGGTCCGTAAGGGACCTGCAGACCAGCACTTTCATAAAATGACAGTTTAGCCCCTGAACTTGTAAAACTTGCATTTCGGCTCATTTTTGACACGTTTAAGCCCCGTTAACCTCATTTCAAGGCTCTAAAATGAATTTAAAGTATAGGGAACTCAAAACATGCTCAAAAATATCTTGGATGTTGGTTCGTTTGGTCGTACGGTTGCGTTGTTCGGTTAATTACGACGGGAGTCGTAACGGACGCAAAAACGATCCAAATTGCGCGACGAATGGATTTTTATTATGCCAAACATTAAAACATAATATTTTAATGCTTACATAAATTTTTGGATGTCCGGATATATTCAGAACGTAAGATATGTGCGAAAATGCAAACTTGAGCACTTTTTGACGCTTTTAGTCCCTATTGATCAATAAAGTTTATTTTAGCGTACCGAACCCTTCAAAGCCTATTTCTAAGCTATGTAATGGTTATTTAGGGTATGTTTAACTTATGATCAAGTTCCGGAATGTTCGTTACAGTTCGAATCGGCATACTTTCGCAGTTTGTCGAAATTAGTCCCTGTAAGCGAATAAACTTGATTTCGACACACCAAACCCTCCAAAACTTATTTCTATGTTATGTAAAGGTTATTTAATGTATGTTAAGCCTATGTCACTATTCTGGAGTAATTGTCGCGCTAAACTGATTACGTTTACGCATCAGTTCGCGCATAACTTTCCAGAAAGCGATTTAGAGCTTGAAATCGAACGAGAATTGATATGTGTAAATGATACACATATTTATACAAATCCTAAGTATGAAATACAATATTTCATTGATTTTGTTTTTGTTTGATGGCCGTGGAGGCACAGATGTCACAATTTAGCAAAAAATTGTTCCTTCTTTAGGAGTTCCAATGTCAAACGAAGGTGTCTCTTGTGCTCGGCTCGAGACTTCGAATAAATGAGAATATCATCGATGAACACAATGATGAACTTGTCTAAATAAGGTTTACAGACCCTATTCATTAAGTCCATAAAGATAGCTGGGGGATTTGTCAAACCAAAAGGCATGACAGTGAACTCGTAATGCCCATATCTCGTGCGGAAAGCAGTTTTGGGAACATTTTCTTCGAGAACACGAAGTTGATGACACCCAGAACGCAGATCGATCTTGGAAAAGCATGAAGCACCTTGCAGCTGGTTGAAGAGATCATCAATTCGAGGTAGGGGATATCGATTCTTGATGGTAAGCTTGTTAAGCTCATGATAATCGATACACATTCGAAAAGATCCATCTTTCTTTTTCACAAAGAGGACAGGAGCTCCCCAAGGTGAATGACTCGGATGGATGAATCCTTTATCAGATAACTCTTGAAGCTGTTTCGATAACTCTTTCATCTCAGACGGTGCAAGACGATAAGGTGCTTTCGCAATCGGGTTGGCATTGGGTACAGGGTCAATATGAAACTCGACTTGACGAACTGGGGGCAAACCAGGCAGTTCATCAGGAAATACCTCTGGATAATCTCGAACAATCGGAATATCTTGAATACGCTTACTCTTGTCTTTCTCCTCGGTGACATGCGCCAGAAAAGCAACATATCCTTTTCTCAAATAACTTTGGGCTTTTGAACACGACATAAGCTTCAATCCACCTCAAGGTTTGTCACACCCGGATTTGCAGCGGAAGAAAAAACGTGGGATGCAACAGACACCTCTGGTACAAGCACATTGTTTATAAAGACACTACATTTTATTAATTACAAAATGTCGATCACATACTACATGTATGTTACAACTGCGTGTTCCTATGAACCACATAAGTCTTCTAAGTCGCATGCGTCTATCTCAATATTTGCCAATAAACACGTCTTGAACAACATACACGGATCACATCAGTCTCAAGTTAAATGAAATGCATGTTAGTTTTAAAAGGGTCAGCTAAACGCTGCTGGTGAGTTCCACTAGTTTGGTTGTATCGTAGTAAAATGTGTTAACAAGTTTAATTGCACAGGTCATAGGTCACAGATGGAATTACACGAGAGCACAATCACAAATGGAATTTCCCGAGGTCACAAACTCCTTCAGCACGCCGGACCGTGTCACACAAGACACCTCCAGCTCGCCGGCCCGTATTAGAATCGACACATTTAGCTTGCCGGACCGTGTCACAACGGACACCTACAGTTCACCGGTCTGTGTTACAATCAGCACCTTCAGCTTGCCGGACCGTGTCACAACGGACACCTCCAGTTCGCCGGTCCGTGTTACAATTAGTCGAGGTAGTTCGTGGGTTAGGCAATTTCACATTATCATAAGTTGGTGCAATTAACACAGTTTGTAACATGCAAATTACTTCAAAACAAGAACACAGTTTGTACATGCACTTCACCCCAGAAAACAGGAAAACAGTTTAAAAGTGGGGGGAAGGGAACTCACAGTGCAAATGGTAGTCTCGGCTAAAGAGTGTTTAATCAACAAAATCAGCTTTAATAGCACACATGCAAGTAAGGACTCAAATCAGTATCTAAGTCGATAATGGTTATAACTTGGATTTGGTCAGGAGTTTTCACCCCGGATTGAGTCTATAGGACATGGGTATGGTGATGGAGGTCAGGGTAGTATTAGTTTTCAGTTAGGCTTCCGGGCACCGGTTCGCGTGCCAGCCAATGTCAGTAGTTTAACGTGTTTGGATAATGGTACGAGAATACCAATAGTGCCAACACGTTGTTATTTAAGAATTATTAACTTCTCATTAAGGGAGTTTGGGTGTTTGGGGAGTCCAGGTTGCCCAATTTTGAGTTTCCGTTTCAACGGTCAGGGATTTTCCCGTACTGGTATTGGACACACCCCAAGTGTCCACGTCACCCTGAAATCCCCCAGCATATTCCCTGTGTTCCAATTATAGTATTTCTCGGGTTGGGTCAGTTCCCAGTTTAGCAGGTTCGTTACACGGTAAACTGCCGAAATTGATTTAAAATAACCCATTTTTAATCCCAAAAATTCCCATTTTATTTATAATTTGAATAAAATTCTGAAAATTTTTATATAACTCAGTAAAAATCTGTAGAATATGGGAAAAATTTTTGGGAATTTATTTTGGTATTTTACTTGTCTATATAAATTATTTTTAAAACCATATTTAACCACAGAATTAACATTAATTACCATCATTGATACAAAAATTCCCAAAAAAATTCCTGGACATCCCTTATTTTTCCAGAAACATCTCCATAATTTTTAAGATTTTTCCGATTTTGTTTCAGTACGTTTCTGGCTACCCAAAATTCGCAAAAAACGCGGTTTTTTTAACCCAAATCAAAACTCAACCAATGGACTCTGAATTTTCCCAGAACGTTCCTCATATGTTGCTTAGTGTCTCTGCAAAATATGGTGATTTATTGAATCCATTTGGTATTTTTTACCGAATTCTTTTTGTAAAACAGTCAAAAATTCACCAAAAATCGTAAACATTTCAAAAAATTCTAAATTTTATGTGGACCTTCCTGACACTACCCTTAACCATCACACCAAATTTCAGCTCAATCCAACACCCACGGACCGAGTTATAGTCCGAACAATATTCTGCCTAGTCTAGATTTAAGTTTCGGGTCATATACCTAGCGATTCCTTCGATTCCGAGCGTTTTTCTTGAGCCCAGAAGTGTGTGTGAGCCATATTCAGTACCTATATACCAAGAAAAATCCAACCCATGCCATAACCCATATCAATCAAGCTTTGTTTCATTGTTTTTCGGTTACTCGAATAGTTATGCGATTTTTTGTCAAATAGGTGTTGATTAGGGTATCAAAACCCAAAGATTTTTAACCATGGCTACCATATAACACTAGCGAATTCCCATGGTGTTCTTATTCAGCCCACAAACTTGTTTAAAACTCCAAAATTCATGGATAAAAAAGGGTTTTCATGACCTAAACCATGTTTAACCAAGAAATCATGCTTAAAACCTTATGAATTCAAGTTGATACCTTTGATTTAGGTTGGTTTATGGAAGGATCAGCTGATGGTTCTTGAAGGAGACCATAATTTTTGTGTTAAATAAAAGGAAAATGAAAATGAAAACAATATAAAAGGAAAAAAAAATAAAATAAGGGGGTACCCCTACCCCAGTAGTAGCTAAGTCGTACTTCGTGCAACATGTTAAAAGATGATGTTTATCTTCGGTTGAGTCTTTAGGTTCGTTTACGGGTCCCGGACGCGTTCACGATTTGCGTGACGGACTCCGTTTCACACGTAATTAGTGTCTAAAGACTCGGTTTTAAAAATCATGCATAACCGTCTCGAAATACGAACCCAGTTACGTTTTAATCATAAAAGTCTCATATTAGAGTAGTTTAAGTGTTTTTAAGCTTGATTGACTGGTCCTTGCATGTT
Organism: Helianthus annuus; assembly: GCF_002127325.2. Lineage (NCBI taxonomy): Eukaryota > Viridiplantae > Streptophyta > Magnoliopsida > Asterales > Asteraceae > Helianthus > Helianthus annuus. Next base: position 69,446,823 of record NC_035437.2, on the reverse strand, counting down.
TGGTTGCGTTTTGTTATGCCGGAAACGAAGGCGTTTCCCTAACCGGGAAGCTGCTTCGTTTTGCGTGCCTAATCTCTGATTGGCTTCAAACCTTATGTCACAGTCTATGGCACAAAACTAAGATGTTCCTGGAACTCGGAATCTTAAATCATGCTACCGATAACCTAATGTCACGGCCCCCGACCCGGTTTGACACGTTTCAGGAGCCGCGGGACAGAAATCCCGTGATATTTGTTTATGTGATTTTAGCAGCGGAATTCTTTAACATCAGGATCGTTATAAAGCTAAAAAATTTTCCTTTATTATTTTATTTCATAACTCGGGATAAAACCCCGATAATTTACAATAATAAGGTTTTTCTGATAAATCTTTATTTCAAAACATATTTCTTTATTTTATACTGAGTCACTATCGTAAGCTTGAAATGCTCTCCAGCACTTTTCCTGAATTATAGTAGATCACCTGAAACATGTTGAAAAAAGGTTTTGTCAGCGGGGAAATACTGAGTGAATCATTCATTTTACTGAAAATGACATATTTGTTATAATTCACAGTATTAAGATCTTTTACATATGTTTCTGATATCAACCAACTACCCACAGTATTTGTCACTCGACCGGATCTGTGACAGTGGTCATATCACCATTGGCTGCCCCAATGAATGACGTATCACTAAATTTTAGGTTCGCCCACCTAAAGTGATAAAAACAGTAGTAATGTGCACAATACCCCACATACTGGCTGTAATTTGGTGATTACATCAACTTAATCACTGTAATTATAATTCTGAAAATAATTTGGAGTATTGTAAAACATTTGATAAAAAGAGAGAATGACTCACATTGCAGATTTAACACGGACAAAATATGATTTAGCCTTGTTTAACCTAAAATAATAATAATGCACACAAAACCGGGTTAGTGATCAATACAGCAGTTACGATAACTCACGAGATCAAATTCTCACAACGAACGACAAAGTGCGATACTTAAACATCCATCGATTTAACGACGAACGACAAAGTATCACCCTGGTGTGGGCGGCACTTAAACATTCATTGGATATATTGATCTCGGAAAATGAATCGTAATAGCGATCGAGTGATTACCCTGTTTTGCGGCAGCAATTCGAAAGCAGTGTGTGTTTAATTGTAGTATAACGATTGTAACTCAACGTACAGACAGAAATTTTACGTCGTTTTCATTTCCAAATTCAAGTCCCAAGGTCGGCTATTTATAGCCAGAAAATAGCCTCGCTTACGGACCGTAAACCATAACCCTTATGGTCCGTAAGGGTTCGGTCTAATTTATAGAGTAGCCTAGTCAGTGGTATAGGCTTGATGAATCAACTATTTCGAAAATTCTTAGTTTAGACAACGCAATTTAAAGATAATTATCAATTAGGGTTTTATCCCCCTGAGTTTTAGGGGCCCTGATCCTAATTCCGATTGTCCTGAAAATTTTTAGGGTTAGTGCAGAATTACTTGGGTGTCTCAATTAGGGTTTCCTTATTGACTAATTATCATTCTAATTATAAATTTTAATGAGAGTTGTTACACCTAATAATCAATGTCAAAGGTTTAGTTCGCTGTTAAATGGAAAGCTCCTCTTTAACACGTGTTTCAAGGCTAAGGACACCAGCTTCGCACCGTTGGCCCTTATTAGTGTCATGTCAGTCATAACGTGTTCTCGGATTCCTTCGAGACATAACATGTATCGTTTAATCAAGCACACAAGTCACACATATTTTTAGGGTTTTCGCGCAATTAAAGTATTAAGTGTGCTTTACAGTTTTGGACCGTTTAGGGTGTACCTGGTTTTGTCATGGGTGTCACAGTCTCCCCTCGTTAAAAGAATTTCGTCCTCGAAATTCCCTTTAGTAATCCGTTGGAAAGTTACTGTATCTCATGCAGCATCCGCTTATACGTGTAGGAGATCGTTCCCAAATACCACCTTTACACTGGTTCGAAGGGAATTTCAATCATTCCCTATGAATCATGATGCGTGTCAGTGTGTATATATTTTTGATGTATATTTAAGCCCTTTTTACACTTTTAGCCAAGTTTTAAATTTATAAAACACGATATTCACTAACACTAAACACACATATGGGCAAGTGCACCCATCGTGGACGTAGTATAGTGTTGGTAAGATACCGAGGTCGTCCAAGGACACAAGAGCTTTTAATACCGGTTTATCCTCAACGTCTAATCAAATCAAAAAGTTAGAAAAATGTTTTAAACTAAGAAAAATAAAAACTAACTAAATGCTGAAAATAAAAATAAAATAAAAACAGATAGACAAGATGAATCACTTGGATCCGACACGTGTATTAGTATAACCTTTGATTATTTTCGCACTTTTGCACTTGTTTAAGAGATTATCTTAGTTATTGTAGTAGGCCCCTCTTTTGAAGGTGACGTTACCCTCAACCCAGTAGTTTGAGTCAGCAAGGATACAATCCTAAAGGGTCGGATTATTGGAAGATAATGAATTAAGTTATTAATGCAAATTGTGGTAGGCCCCGCTTCTGGCGGTGACGTTACCCTCGGCTAAGTAGTCTGAGTCAGCAGGGATACAGTCCTAAATAACCGGGTTATAGTATTAATAGTAGTTAACTTATGAGGGGGTCAAAGAGTTTGGATCCCCGCCATCCAATACCTATGGGCATTGAAGGAGATCCTACTAAATTTGACCCAGGTCCCAAGCAGGACCTCTAAACGCTGAACAAGGGCAAGACCCTTACCAAACCGTTCCCTTAACCCCCGACCAGGTAGCCAACATACCTCCATATAGACCGTGGAGATATGAATGGTGAAAATCTTTTATTTTATATAGACAGTAAAATAATGCCAAGACACCACGGACAAACGATAAGGAAAGATCACCTTCAACATAAGTAACTAGTTATTAAAGTCATTAATACAAAACCAAATAAAAAGTGCAAAATATTAAAAATAAAAAGTATTATACTAAACACTTGTCTTCACCAAGTGATGTAAGAGACTTAGGCAAACATGGCCTTGATTGTCAAGAACTCTTACGATCAATCTTGGATCCCGAGACGACTCACACACTCTACGATGGACAATGGATGATGGTGGTGGATGATGGTGTTATGGTGGTGGTGGGTGGTGGATGAAGTGTGAGAGAGGTGGTGTGCCAAGGGATGAGAGAGAATGAAGCCAAGCTCCTCTATTTATAGGCTGAACAGAAGGCTGGACACGGCCCCGTGTCCGCTGGACACGGCCCCGTGCCCGCCTGACACTCTCTCTCCTCATTAATTGTAATTGCGAATTACAATTAATGCGCCTGCTGTACTTTCACCACGCCCCCGTGCTCGCTGGACACGGCCCCGTGGTGGGCAATGGAAGCTTCTACTGGTTTGTCTTTTCTGCTGCTTCCTGGGCACGCCCCCGTGTTCGCTGGACACGGGGCGTATTCAGACTCTGTTTCTTCCTTTTTGCTTTGGGAGGTTCCGTTGAGGGTCCGGGCAGTCTACTTTTGTTCCTTTTCTTGTATTTATGGTAGAATTAGTGGTCTTTTTGCTTCTTTTGTGATTTTGAGCTCATTTCATCCTGAAAATACAAAAGGAAGACAAAAACACTCTTTTTCCAACATTAGTACTAAAAAAGGGTTAGTTTTATGCCTTAATTGATGTGTTTTATATGTTGCATTTTACATACATCAAATACCCCCACACTTGAACTTTTGCTTGTCCTCAAGCAAAACTCTTTAAATGTGGCTTACACTCCCAAATGGAATAGGTAGAAGAGAAGTTTTTTAGCTTGTCCTAGAGTGTCGGGAATCCAAGGTTTTTTATAGGCTTTATTTTTATTTATTTACAATCCTATTCGTTATGATTTATTTTGAACTTTTCATAAGATAAATTACTTATTTGGGCATAGCATGCCTTATTAAAATTCCATTTATATACAAGTTCACATACCTCACGGGAGATCACTCAACACTCGGCCGAAGGTGTATATTTTAGTGAATCACTCGGGAGCGGCACGGAACTTACGTCTTTCCATAGGCTTGCCAAGCAATCAATCCTCCTCCTTTTTAACTTTTTACCTTTGTAAATATCAAGAGGACTTTTTGGGTGAAGGCTTGGGTTTAAAGGTGGGTGGTTGGTTAGTGGTTAGTAAAAAGGGCGAAAATCGTAACAAGCGTCGGTTTTCGTGAAGTACCTTATTTTTAGTGACTTTTTATTTTTGAAGTATTTCTCCAAACAAGCTTTTTATAGCTTTTGTTTGTTTTTGACTTCATCATCATTTTTTTTTTTTTTTGATGTCACATGAAAGGGCAAGTTGACGAAAAACCGAGCTTGTTACTAAAATAAAGGGTGAAAAAAAATGAAAAAGGTTTTTGGTGGGTAAAAATGGTTTTTTTTGGGGTAATGAAATGAAAGGTTTAGGCTCAAAGGGGTTTTCTAGGGGGATTTTGTGTAGGTAAAAAAATTGAAAAATAATGGTTTTGAAAGAAAAATAGTTAGTCCTAATGCCTCCATCATTTACTTACTTGGGTTTAAGTTGGTAAGGACCGGGAATGTATCGTCGTGGCAAGTTCTAGATTTGTAAGGACCGAGCGGCTATTCACACAAGAAACGAAAAATGAGCATTTAATCTAAATATGTGTATTTTTATGCTCAATAAAGGCTCAAAACTCACTTTTGTGGAATGGGTTTTTAATGTGACCAAGCATATATAATCGAATTTTAAACTAGACTTGTTATGCCGTTTCATAATTTTCTTATGTTGGTTCTTTTTTTTTATCACGACGCTATCGGTTGTAAACTTGTAAAAATATAACCTTTTTTAGAACTTGTTCTTCCCAATTTAAACTAAGACAAGTAAATAAAAATAAAAAAAATGAAAAAGTTTTTGAAAAAATTTGGGGTGTTTAGCGGTTCCAATAGAGTTTTGTGTAAGGCTTGTGTTTAGGATTTTGCAAAATTTCAAGGTTTTAGCATCTCCCCCACACTTAAATTACACATTGTCCTCAATGTGTCCAAAAATAATATTTTTGGTTGATTAGAATGTATAAAAGTGTGTTAAAAAACAAAGATTTCTGTTACTGGCATCCTCGACACGGCCCCGTGTTCACCGGGCACGGCCCCGTGGTCAAGTGCCAGTAACAAAAATTACCGAATTGAAACAGAAGCCTGGACACGGGGGCGTGTCCGCTGAACACGGCCCGTGTCCAGTTACCTGAACTGGGTGATTTTTCTGCAGGGGCTCAGCACGGGGCCGTGTTGGTTGGGCACGGCCCGTGTTGAGCCTTCTGTAATGGAGATTTTTGTCGGGTTGTTCTGTTCTTCGTGCATGGTTCCATTTTTTCTCGTTCCCTTTTTCATCCATTACCACCATGAGTGTGTTTTATTCTGCAAAAATTAAAAGATTAAACTAAACTAAACTAAGGATAGATCCGCGGAATGCCTCCGTGGTGCGCCACGTTTATAAGGGTCCTTGGCTAGACCCGATTTCTGGTTATATATATCTTCTGAGTGGAGTGCCTTGCTTCCCAAGTTACACCGTCGGAGAGCGGCATCCAAGCTTGAATCAATAACCTTCATGTAATTGACTGGGTCGTCGTCCTCTATTTTCTTCCCAACTCCGAACTTCACCTCATCGTCCCCATACCTCAAAGTCAGTGTCCCTTCATTCATGTCTACCACTGCTTGTGCTGTGGCAAGGAAGGGTCTCCCTAGGATAAGGGGGACCTCGGTGTCTTCCTCCATGTCGAGTATGACAAAGTCAACGGGATAAACGAATTTGCTTACCCTTACCAAGACATTCTCGATGACACCTTGTGGGAACTTGACTGATCGATCAGCGAGTTGTATGCTTATTTTTGTAGGGCTCGTGGTTCCCAAGCCAAGCCTTTTGAACATTGATGAGGGCATGAGGTTAATGCTAGCCCCTAAGTCGGCCAAGGCATTGCGAACGGGTGATTCCCCTATTGAACATGGAATCGTGAAACTTCCGGGATCGATTTTCTTTTGGGGTAGTTTATTGAGTACGAGGGCAGAGCATTCTTCGCCTAAATTAACTAATTGCAAATTTTCAATTTTCTTTTTATGTGTAAGGAAGTCCCTCATAAATTTAGAGTATTTGGGCATTTGGGTTAGGACTTCGATAAAAGGAATATTGACATGCAATTGTTTTAACAAACTTTCGAATTTTGCGAATTGCTCATTGGTTTTTTGACTAATTAACCTACCGGGGTATGGAACTCGAGGAGCCTTGGTAGGTTCTGGTGATGGGGGAGAGTTCTTTTCCTGCAGATGTGTTGGCATTGTTTCTTCCGTTGGTGGAGGTACTTCTGCAGGCCCTACGGTGCGGTTTCGTAGTGTGATGAGGTGAACTTGCGCCTTTGGGTTTGTTTCGGTATTGCTAGGTAATGCGCCTTGCGGTCTCTCGGAAAAATTTTGTGCTAGTTGATTTATTTGTTTTTCTATGTTTTGAATGCTAGCTTGTTGATTCCTAAAATTAGATTCTAATTGTAGAAATCTTTCCGAGTTTTTCTTATCAGTGTCGGAGACGAGGCGAGATATAGTATCTTCGAGCCTTTCTCGTCCACCTTGTTGTTGAGTGAAATTTTGTGACTCATTTCTTGATTGCTGAAAGTTTGTTCGTTGGGTTTGTTGGTTACTACTATTACCGGTTTCCCTCCAACCAAGGTTTGGGTGGTTTCGCCATCCTTGGTTGTAAGTTCCCGTTGGAGGACCCGACGGCCTAGGTCTATTATCAATGTAGTTTACCATTTCTTGTTGATCGTCCGTTTCTTTCATGCAACTCCAATTTTCATGTGACCCACCACACCCTTCACAAGCCATAACCGAGACTGTTTTTGTCATTTCTAATTTTTTTATTTTTGAAGAAAGGGCCTCGATTTGGGCTTGTAAAGAGGTGCTTTCGTCGACCTTATGGGCGCCCGGGGCGATAGACTTATTTCCCCGGGGAGTGTGCCATTGAAAATTGGTTTGAGCAATTTCCTCAATTTGATTATATATTCCATGTGGGCGTCGATTACCTAAAAGTCCCCCGGAGCTAGAATCAAGTGTCTGCCTAGTGTGTGGCAACAATCCATTGTAGAAAGTGGATACTTGTTGCCATATTGCGAGGCCATGATGGGGACACTTGCGTAATAGCTCCTTGAACCTTTCCCATGTTTCATATAAGGATTCCCCGTCCTCTTGTGAGTATGCGTTAATTTCAGCCATTAATTTAGCAGTTTTAGAAGGAGGGAAATACTTATATAGAAACTTTTGGGCTAGTTCATCCCAGGTGTTTACCGATCCAGCTGGGAGGGTGTTGAGCCAAGCTTTCGCTCGGTCTTTTAGTGAGAACGGAAACATACGGAGGCGTATGGCGTCGTTTGATGCTCCATTGATCCGAAAGGTATCACATATTTCTAAGAAATTAGTTATATGTAGATGAGGATCCTCGTCCGCAAGCCCGTGGAAGGTTGCGGAGTTTTGGAGCATTTGTATCAAATGCGGTCGAAGCTCGAAGTTATTGGCTTCGACATTCGGAGCATTGATAGCGGCGCCTAGATTACCTACGGTGGGCCGTAGATAATCCATAAGGGTACGTTGGTCCGCCATTGGGGGTGGATCACCCGAAACCTTCTCTTGGTTTTTGGCTTTTAACCTTTTTCTGAGAAAGCGTTCGGGTTCTTCTAGCGGTTCTTTTATGTCTTTATTGGAACTGGAGCTCATACACTACGTGAGGATGGTGTCGGGTTCCAAGTCCTGCAATAAAAACAAAAAAGAATGTCGGTCAGAAGGTTCACCACGGCCCCGTGTTGAGCGAACACGGCCCCGTGGTCGGAAATACAGTGATTGTTTTCCAGATCCCAGTTACTGGAAGTTGGACACGGCCCCGTGTTGCACCGGCACGGCCCCGTGGTCAGCCTTCTGTAACTTGAAAAACAAAAACTGCCAGTAACTTTGCTGAGCACGGCCCGTGTCCGACCAGGCACGGCCCCGTGCTGAGCTCTGCAGAAGCTAAAAATCTAAGAAAAAATCCTAAAAAATTAAAGAAAAATAAAAATACGATTAGGCCGTTGATTCCTAACTTTCTTAAAATCCTTGTGTCCCCGGCAGCGGCGCCAAAAACTTGATGCGTGTCAGTGTGTATATATTTTTGATGTATATTTAAGCCCTTTTTACACTTTTAGCCAAGTTTTAAATTTATAAAACACGATATTCACTAACACTAAACACACATATGGGCAAGTGCACCCATCGTGGACGTAGTATAGTGTTGGTAAGATACCGAGGTCGTCCAAGGACACAAGAGCTTTTAATACCGGTTTATCCTCAACGTCTAATCAAATCAAAAAGTTAGAAAAATGTTTTAAACTAAGAAAAATAAAAACTAACTAAATGCTGAAAATAAAAATAAAATAAAAACAGATAGACAAGATGAATCACTTGGATCCGACACGTGTATTAGTATAACCTTTGATTATTTTCGCACTTTTGCACTTGTTTAAGAGATTATCTTAGTTATTGTAGTAGGCCCCTCTTTTGAAGGTGACGTTACCCTCAACCCAGTAGTTTGAGTCAGCAAGGATACAATCCTAAAGGGTCGGATTATTGGAAGATAATGAATTAAGTTATTAATGCAAATTGTGGTAGGCCCCGCTTCTGGCGGTGACGTTACCCTCGGCTAAGTAGTCTGAGTCAGCAGGGATACAGTCCTAAATAACCGGGTTATAGTATTAATAGTAGTTAACTTATGAGGGGGTCAAAGAGTTTGGATCCCCGCCATCCAATACCTATGGACATTGAAGGAGATCCTACTAAATTTGACCCAGGTCCCAAGCAGGACCTCTAAACGCTGAACAAGGGCAAGACCCTTACCAAACCGTTCCCTTAACCCCCGACCAGGTAGCCAACATACCTCCATATAGACCGTGGAGATATGAATGGTGAAAATCTTTTATTTTATATAGATAGTAAAATAATGCCAAGACACCACGGACAAACGATAAGGAAAGATCACCTTCAACATAAGTAACTAGTTATTAAAGTCATTAATACAAAACCAAATAAAAAGTGCAAAAGATTAAAAATAAAAAGTATTATACTAAACACTTGTCTTCACCAAGTGATGTAAGAGACTTAGGCAAACATGGCCTTGATTGTCAAGAACTCTTACGATCAATCTTGGATCCCGAGACGACTCACACACTCTACGATGGACAATGGATGATGGTGGTGGATGATGGTGTTATGGTGGTGGTGGGTGGTGGATGAAGTGTGAGAGAGGTGGTGTGCCAAGGGATGAGAGAGAATGAAGCCAAGCTCCTCTATTTATAGGCTGAACAGAAGGCTGGACACGGCCCCGTGCCCGCCTGACACTCTCTCTCCTCATTAATTGTAATTGCGAATTACAATTAATGCGCCTGCTGTACTTTCACCACGCCCCCGTGCTCGCTGGACACGGCCCCGTGGTGGGCAATGGAAGCTTCTACTGGTTTGTCTTTTCTGCTGCTTCCTGGGCACGCCCCCGTGTTCGCTGGACACGGGGCGTGTTCAGACTCTGTTTCTTCCTTTTTGCTTTGGGAGGTGCCGTTGAGGGTCCGGGCAGTCTACTTTTGTTCCTTTTCTTGTATTTATGGTAGAATTAGTGGTCTTTTTGCTTCTTTTGTGATTTTGAGCTCATTTCATCCTGAAAATACAAAAGGAAGACAAAAACACTCTTTTTCCAACATTAGTACTAAAAAAGGGTTAGTTTTATGCCTTAATTGATGTGTTTTATATGTTGCATTTTACACACATCAAATCATGAATAACATCGCGTATAACTATTTGGACTCCTCAGATGTTTCGAGGAAGAGGAGGAGACATATGGTGTTCTCCAGATATTATTATTATCGTAGAGTTGAGGAGTCAATATGTTTTATAGACGTATAAATATCTGTGTTGTTCCCTTTCTCAGGACCACTGGCACGGTAGCTGTAGGTGTCGTGACACGAAAAGCCTTAACCGAAAGGGATCAAAGAACCATGTTTCCCCTTATGCGATTTCTTAAATTAATATCTCTGGGGGACAGTAAATGAAAGAATTCAGGCCAGGATTCCGTGTAAATAGGGCTTGGGCGTCATTCCCTTTCGTCCGAGTTCCACGGTGCCATTCCTTCTCATGGTTGTTTCGTCGCCCTGCTTAGGAATGGTAATCCTCTGCCGACTGCCCTTTCACCATTATCGAGATAAATAATTAGTATGGCCGTAACAAAATATTACCGGAAAAAGGACCGAATGAACCGGTGGTCTAGATCTGTAGGTTTAGATAGGAGTTATCACATAGGTTAATCATCGGATTACTTTCTGATTATGGTTTTCTTACCTCGCACTAGGGTTATGTCACTCCCAACCGAGGTTTACCAAATTGATACTTGGATTGGACTGCGAATGATGTGGTATATTTATAAATAAACGTATACATATGAGTGTCCTGTTAATATGAAGTATTAACGGGCACGAGGAGTATGGAGAAAATGTTTTCGCCTCCACGAGTCTTATTACAATCAGATCCGCCTTCCCCACAACTCCTTGCCGAATTTTGATTACACTGGATTAGTTCCTCCATTTATGTGTTACCCCTAAATCCCCTTGGGTTATCAATACCGATGCTAATTACGTTTCCGTACAAAGAATTTGAGATTGTTTTATTAGCGAACAATATCTAGTAAAGGAAATGTATGCTTTAACCAAATAGCTTCATAAACGACGGTCGGCAGCATAAGTATAAATTGTTTATCGTAACGTAATAATTTCGATTATATGACTGTACGTTTTAGCAAATCCCGCTAAAAGAAATAAATTATGCTGAATTGTCTCACCAGAGACAGGAACATTGTTACCTATCATGAATCAATCATTGGGTAAATCGATGTCGGTAAGCTACCACGGTTATACCCAAATTGTTCCGTACAGAGTACTACCAGGGTGTAGTACCCCTAGAAAGTCATACTATGTATTCTGAAAAAAAGGACTTTCCCGGGATTAACCCAAAGGTCGTTATATGTAGACCCAAACTACCTTTCCTTTAGAATCACCGCAAACCTGTATAGATATCGTGGTTACGACAACTGTGGCATCATCTATCGCATCCACCAGGTAGAAGTCTCAACACTGCATTACCCAAAACATTACCTGAACGGATCGCAACATAAAGCCCGTCTGCCCTGAGTAACGGTACCTTGATAATGTAGCCGGGTGTTTATTTATAGGAAGTACCGCAGCATATCCACCACACCCATATAGATGATCACTGTTTCGTTCCACAAGATATTCGCGCCTAATATTACTTTCTGCGAATAACCAACTGAAATCCGAAACAGTCATTAATAAAAAAGACACAATGTATCCGACGGTCACCCAAACGATATTCCACAACGCAAAGCGTTTCAAGGAAATCCGTATCATCACAAAAATTTATACCCAATGGAACCGAATAACAACAGGAAGGGTAACTTATTCACACACTCCATGCCATCTCCATAACCCGGAGATCGTCATATTCAGATATAACATATATCGAAACATGTGCTAAGGAATACCACGAAGCATTCTAGTATCACACGACGTGAAGGCTAAAGCCAATATTGTAAGCAAAAGAGGAATCCAGCGGACAATCACATGGATCATGGATTCACGGACGAAAAAGTTTCGTAAGATGTTTAAACTCTACGATTGTATAACAATCGAATGTGAAGCAATGAGAAGTGGAGTAAGGATCCGTACACGTCCTCCCAGTCTATCAGAAGGACCTGAGCGTTCTTTGGTTATCTATGTTCTTTTTGAAGTATCACTCTAGTATATAACCATCGTTATAGTAGCTATAAGAGTAGAGTTGGTGAGATCGTATCATAATAACATCTTGAGTTCTCACATCATAAAGTATACGTAACAACTGTGTGAGTGATAGGAATCAAACTCAAGTGTATATTAAATATGTGATCAGTAGGAATGTGGAATGGACTGTAATCCCAGTTTTCTGCCTATCCCGAAGACACATGCAGTACGTATTATCCACCAATCCTAATTCATGTATCAATCCACACACTATCACCTTGGTACACTTATGTATCACTCCACGTAATTGTGTTTATTACCGAGACTTTCCTAACACCGCCTCGTATGAGCAAGTCTCTGATTACATTCCGGACCATAATAACCCACTTGCCCCACAAGGCCATCCTGGTACTCGCCAGTAGGATACTTTACAATGTTCATTAACTACTTTTCGTATTGATTAATTTTTCCAATGATGTCCACTAAGGTCCGAGCCTCGAGTTATAGTCTAGGTTTCCTTAAAGGCACCTAATTCTCTATAACCAATGGCACTGATACCATCTTCTGTCACACCCCGATTTGCAGCGGGAGAAAAAACGTGGGATGCAACAGACACCTCTGGTACAAGCACATTGTTTATAAAGACACTACATTTTGTTAATTACAAAATGTCGATTACATACTACATGTATGTTACAACTGCGTGTTCCCATGAACCACATAAGTCTTCTAAGTCGCATGCGTCTATCTCAATATTTTCCAATAAACACGTCTTGAACAACATACACGGACCACATTAGTCTCAAGTTACATGAAATGCATGTTAGTTTTAAAAAGGGTCAGCTAAACGCTGCTGGTGAGTTCCACTAGTTTGGTTGTATCGTAGTAAAATGTGTTGACAAGTTTAATTACATAGGTCATAGGTCACAGATGGAATTACACGAGAGCACAATCACAAATGGAATTTCCCGAGATCACAAACACCTTCAGCGCGCCGGACCGTGTCACACCAGACACCTTCAGCTCCCCGGCCCGTATTAGAATCGACACCTTTAGCTTGCCGGACCGTGTCACAACGGACACCTACAGTTCACCGGTCTGTGTTACAATCAGCACCTTCAGCTTGCCGGACCGTGTCACAACGGACACCTCCAGTTCGCCGGTTCGTGTTACAATCAGTCGAGGTAGTTCGTGGGTTAGGCAATTTCACATTATCATAAGTTGGTGCAATTAACACAGTTTGTAACATGCAAATTACTTTAAAACAGTAACACAGTTTGTACATGCACTTCACCCCCAGAAAACAGGAAAACAGTTTAAAAGTGGGGGGAAGGGAACTCACAGTGCAAATAGTAGTCTCGGCTAAAGAATGTTTAATCAACGAAATCAGCTTTATTAGCACACCTACAAGTAAGGACTCAAAACAGTATCTAATTCGGTAATGGTTATAACTTGGATTTGGTCAGGAGTTTTCACCCCGGATTGAGTCTATAGGACACGAGTATGGTGATGGAGGTCAGGGTAGTATTAGTTTTCAGTTAGGCTTCCGGGCACCGGTTCGCGTGCCAGCCAATGTCAGTAGTTTAACGTGTTCGGATAATGGTACGGGAATACCAATAGTGCCAACACGTTGTTATTTAAGAATTATTAACTTCTCATTAAGGGAGTTTGGGTGTTTGGGGAGTCCAGGTTGCCCAATTTTGAGTTTCCGTTTCCACCGTCAGGGATTTTCCCGTATTGTTATTGGACACACCCCAAGTGTCCACTTTGCCCTGAAATCTCCCAGAATACTCCCCGTGTTCCAATTATAGTATTTGTCGGGTTGGGTCAGTTCCCAGTTTTGGCAGGTTCGTTACACGGTAAACTGTCGAAATTGATTTAAAATAACCCATTTTTAATCCCAAAAATTCCCATTTTATCTATAATTTGAATAAAATTCTGAAAATTTTTATATAACTCATTAAAAATCTATAGAATATGGGAAATATTTCTAGGAATTTATTTTGGCGTTTTACTTATCTAAATAAATTATTTATAAAACCATATTTAACCACATAATTAACATTCATTACCATCAGAGATCCAAAAATTCCCAAAGAAAATTCCTGGACATCCCTTATGTTTCCAGAAACATCTCCAAAATTTTTAAGATTTTTCCGATTTCGTTTCGGTGCGTTTCCGGCTACCGAAAATTCGCAAAAGACGCGGAGTTTTAACCCATATCAAAACTCAACCAATGGACTCTGAATTTTCCCAGAACGGTCCTCATATGTTCCTTAGTGTCTCTGTAAAATATGGTGATTTATTGAATCCGTTTGGTATTTTTTACCGAATTCTTTTTGTAAAACAGTCAAAAATTCACCAAAAATCGTAAACATTTCCAAAAATTCTAAATTTTACGTGGACCTTCCTGAGACTACCATTAACCATCACACCAAATTTCAGCTCAATCCAACACCCACGGACCAAGTTATAGTCCGAACAATATTCTGCCTAGTCTAGATTCAAGTTTCAGGTCATATACCTAGCAATTCCTTCGATTCCGAGCGTTTTTCTTGAGCCCAGATGTGTGTGAGAGCCATATTCAGTACCTATATACCAAGAAAAATCCAACCATGCCATAACCCATATCAATCAAGCTTTGTTTCATTGTTTTTCGGTTACTCGAATAGTTATGCGATTTTTGGTCAAATAGGTGTTGATTAGGGTATCAAAACCCAAAGATTTGTAACCATGGCTGCCATATAACACCAGGGGATTCCCATGGTGTTCGTATTCAGCCCATAAACTTGTTTAAAACTCCGAAATTCATGGATAAAAAAAGGGTTTTCATGACCTAAACCATGTTTAACCAAGAAATCATGCTTAAAACCTTATGAATTCAAGTTGATACCTTTTTTATTTAGGTTGGTTTATGGAAGGATCAACTGATGGTTCTTGAAGGAGACCAGAATTTTTGTGTTAAATAAAAGGAAAATGAAAATGAAAATAATATAATAGGAAAAAAAACATTAAAATAAGGGGGGTACCCCAACCCCACTAGTAGCTTAGTCGTACTTCGTGCAACGTGTTAAAAGATGATGTTTATCTTCGATTGAGTGTTTAGGTTCGTTTACGGGTCCCGGACGCATTCACGATTTGCGTGACGGACTCCGTTTCGCGCGTAATTAGTGTCTAAAGACTCGGTTTTAAAAATCGTGCATAACCATCTCGACTCTGAACCCAGTTACGTTTTAATCATAAAAGTCTCGTATTAGGGTAGTTTAAGTGTTTTTAAGCTTGATTGACCGGTCCTTGCATGTTTGGTTGCCTTTTGTTATGCCCGAAACGAAGGCGTTTCCCTAACCGGGAAGCTACTTCATTTTGCATGCCCGATCTCTGAATGGCTTTAAACCTTATGTCACAGTCTATGGCACAAAACTAAGACGTTCCTAGAACTCGGAATCTTAAATGATGCTACCGATAACCTAATAATCAATGTCAAAGGTTTAGTTCGCTGTGAAACGGAAAGCTCCTGTTTAACACGCGTTTCAAGGCTACGGACATCAGCTTCGCACCGTTGGCCCTTATTAGTGTCATGTCAGTCATAACGTGTTCTCGGATTCCTCCGAGACATAACAGATATCGTTTAATCAAGCACACAAGTCACACATGTTTTTAGGGTTTTCGCGCAATTAGAGTATTAAGTGTGCTTTACAGTTTTGTACCGCTTAGGGTATACCTGGTTTCGTCATGGGTGTCACAAGGTTTCTCGCCACGAAAGTCAAGAGCATTGCCAGAAGACAAAGGAATACGAACAATCTTATCGTAACAAACCACCTCAGCATAATGTTTGGTTAACCAATCCATTCCCACGATAATATTGAAACTCCAAAGTTGCCTCGGTGTGAGGTCAATAGGAAAATGATGGTCATCAAGGTTTAGCTGACAATCACGAATAATAGTATCGAGAACAAGAGGTTTACCAGTAGCAACTTCGACCGATAAGGGTTACCTCAGTTTAGTTCTAGGTATCGCAAGCAAAGGTTCAAAAGATAACGAAACAAAACTTCTATCAGCACCAGAATAAAAAAGAACAGATGCAGGTCGATTGTTAACAAGAAACATACCATTGACAACCTCGTTGTCAGCCCTCGCCTCGTTTGCATTCAAATTGTACGCTCGTCCACGAGCGGGATTCACATTCGCGTTGAGATTCACTTTTGGATTCGCATTTGCATTCACCAGCCTCTGACAGTTGTTGCGGAAGTGACCAAACTTTCCACAATTGAAACATGAACCAGGTGGGAATCTCGCAACATTCCCCTGAACCGGAGCTTGAACCTGGGCAACCTGATTCTGTCCCAAACGATAAATATTGGCCAAATGCCCAAGTTTACCACACGTTGTGCATTGCTTGCAAGCTTGTTGTGCAACCTGATGACCGTTGCAGCGAGCACAATGAGGTGCGGTACCAGCATACGCTTTCTTTGCAAGAGGTTGAGTCAGTGGGTTCTGAGCATTCTGTGTTGTAACAGCAAAATTCTGTGCACCCTTTCGTTTCCTCTACTTCTTCGACGACTCACCTTTCTTACCCTTACCCTTTTCCTTTTCAGAATCGGTCGACTTCTTTTTATCAGCCTTGCGGGTGAGTTTTCCCTTCCTGACTAGAGACTCAGTCAGGGTAGCAGACAACTCGATCGTGTGACGTACATTAGTAGGATTAACCGGTCACAATATCCTGTATGGAATCGTGTAAACCATCGATATATCTCTCGATTGCTTTATCCAGAGGGGTAACCATAGTGGGACACAACAGACAGAGTTCCTCAAAACGATCTGTGTACGCACGGTGTTCACCCCCATCTTCTTTTAGATCGTCAAATTCTCGTTCCAAAGATCAGATTTCATGACGGGGACAAAACTCTTTCATCATGAGAGCTCGAAGCTCTTCCCATGTTTGTGCTAATGCCACTTCGGTACCCCTATCGTGCATAATACCGTTCCACCACATAAGAGCTTGCTTCTCAAACACGCTAGATGCAAATTCAACTTTACGCGCATTCGGACAATACACATGTCTGAATGTGCTCTCGATATTCTCGAACCATTGCAGGAGCGCAGTTGTGTCACACCCCGGCCGCGTGTAACATGCAACCGTGGCAGAAACGCCGGGGAGTGTTGTGGACAGAATTAAATTGTTTCATGACCATGGCATACAAAGTTGTATTTTATTTATAAACATGAGTGCTACATCGTTTCAAACAGGAAAACAAGAGTTCAGAACATAATTAAACTAATTCTATCTTCATTTTTATTCTCTAAGGCACAGGTCCGCCCTAGTGTCATGATCATCATCCTATGGAATAGCTCCTGAAAACACATGTGAAAGTAGGTACGTCAGCATAAAAATGGCTGTGAGATACATAGTTTTTGTGAAAATGGGATTCATGACTTGAGTTTAAAGAAATGTTTAATAACAGTCAGTCATGAACCTTGTAATTTGTTTTGCTTTGTAAACCATTTGAAAAACGATAACATCAAATGATATATATAGATAAGTGCAAGGTTAAACGAGTAACCAAGTAAAATGAGTTGAATATAATAAGTTGTTTTGTAAGACAATGTTTTATGAAAGGTATGTTATTGGTATAAAATGTTATATGTCTAAACTGAAATGATTTAGATAACGCTAAGATATGTAATATTATACAAACATTTATATATAGGAAGTACCAGCGGCGTATCCACCATGTTTGCATCATATTACATACTCCATGTTACTCAAACCATTTACCCAAACCAATCCACCATGTAAATCGTTCATGTATAAACCAAATGTCAAGTGTTATTGCGTAGACCATGTTAAATGTTTATGTGCAATGAAAACCTCCAAATGTGTATGTCAATGTCAACGTGTTTATGTTCAATGTAAACCATGTAATGTGTATCCCAAAATGTATCATGTATGGTAAGCGAAATGTATCAACTTAAATCATATGTAAAATGCACAAAACAAGTCGTTGAAGTAACACGTGGTTTAAATCAACATTATGTTCTGTGGAAAAATGCATGCTCCATTGATATTAACATCTATGCGGTATTGTAAACTATGCATACATCCAAGCCTTGAGATTGCGGCGATAAACCCTTAAACAAATTAAAGGTTTATCTAAGTTATGTATATCGAATTCGGTCACTCCTTCCAGTCCTATCAAACCCAGGACTTCAGGAATGGGAGTTGTCAATTCCTATGGTACCACTACCTACTAACGAACGGCGTAGCTAATGTTAATGAATGTATTGTCCCATGTTAAACAAACCAAATGTCATAACAAAATGAAGGCATGTGATGTAAACAATTGTACTAAGTATGCTAAGTAAACATACGAAGCTGAAATGTTCATGTAAATCAATGTGTCCATATGCTGAGTAAACATATGCAACAGAAATGTTTATGTAAATCAACGTGTCCATATGCTGAGTAAACTTATGCAACAGAAATGTTCATGTAAATCAATGTGTCCATATGCTGAGTAAACATATGCAACAGAAATGTTTATGTAAATCAATGTGTCCATATGCTGAGTAAACATATGCAACAGAAATGTTCATGTAAATCAATGTGTCCATATGCTGAGTAAACATATGCAACAGAAATGTAATGTAAATCAATGTACTAAGTACGCACACAATGGGCATACATAGCATAAAATGTAATGAAATCATGTAGTATAATGTACTAATGAGCATAGTAGATATACACTGTGAAAACATGGAAAGCATGAAAGTAACAGATAGGCACATGTGTTTCACCCCAAAACAGTTTGGAAAACAGTAAAAGAGGGGTTCAATGTACTCACCTGAGATTGCTTTGACTTCCTTGTAATATAACCAGATAATGCTAAAGATCACGGGATATCAAACGGCACCTAATAGGAAGCTATGTTAATATACCGGACCAAATCGGAAGGATCGGATAGTATGCGGGTTCGTAAACCAAACGAGTATGGAGACTCATGTAATATGGTTTAACAAAGCCTACATACTAAAATGAAACTTAACCTAAGTGCTTACGGTCCATTGTGACTTGTTTAGGTAGCTTAGGCTACCCTAACGAGTCGTTCGCGTAGAACGCGTCTGGAACGCCTAACATCGTGACCACAAGGTATAACCTCGGAAGGTTATAGCTATGGTCACCTAATGTGTTTGGTCGGATCCTAATGATCGACCAAATAGGTCGGGTTCGAAAGTATAAGCGATGGTTTAGATCGCTTACCTTACGACCCTATATAAGCACTAAATTAAAAGTGACGAGCTAAGCATGTTAGAACATGCTTAACTAAGTTTGAAAACAGGTTTGACATCAAATCAAACGGCTTTGATGCCCACAAGTAGTTTGGTTACAAAATATGCAAGAAATGCACATTTTGGCCTAAACTACGACTCGTCACTGAGCCTAGATAACGTGGTGATCAGTAGGTGTAGTCACTACGGACTATAACCATCGTGATCACGCTCACGTTATGAAGTTCTAATGAACTTCGCATCGACCATAAACTGGTTAATGCAGAAAGTCAACAAAACGTCGACTTTCGGACTCGAAAAGCGAATAAAAGAACGAAAGAAGACTTACGGAGGGTCCCCGAGTGCTAATCTAGATCAAATAGCTCAGGTATGAAACAATGGTTCCAACTTAGAGCCTTAAGATCTGATTTTGTGGGTTTTTGGAACAAGGGGGGGGGGTATTTATAGGAAAAGTGGAACCGTTAGGATCGTTTTATCGAATATCGTGCTACGATCTTGTGCGTACATGTGTTACCTAACTAGATTCACTGAATATGGCCCTTGGCCTTTCATTGGGTGAAAAGGCAATCGGACCTTTCGCGATCTGAAGAGCCAATCAGCATTAAATGTGGGTTCTGCTGTACTGGGGACCCCTTACGGACCGTATGGGCTTTGGCTTACTGTCCATAAGCCCCTAGTTTGGCAGATTTACCATTTTAGTCCCTGCAGCACCAAAACTTGGTTTTTGATGCGTTTTTGGTACTTTTAAGCCCCGTTAACCCATTTCAAAGCTCTAAAATGAAGTTAAAGTATAGGGAACTGAAAATGTGCTCAAAATTATGTCGGATGTCAGTTCGTTTGGCCGTACGGTCGCGATGTTCGGTTAATTACGACGGAATGCGCATAAGCGCGAAATACGATCCAAACTGCGCGACGAATGGATTTTTCTCATGCCAAACACTAAGGCATAATACTAGGATGCTTACACAAATTTTTGGATGTCCAGATGTATTCAGAACGTAAGTTATGCGCGAAAGTGCAAACTTGTGCACTTTTTGACACTTTTAGCCCCTGAATGATCCAAAAAGTTTGTTTTAGCATACCAAACCCCTCAAAGCCTATTTCTAAGCTATGTAAAGGATATTTAAGGTATGTTGAGTATATGTTGATGTTCCGGAGTATTTGTCGCGTTAAACTGAGTACGTTTAAGCACCAGTTAGCGTATAACTCTCCAGAAAGCGATGTAGAGTTTAGAATCGAACAAAAGTCAAAACATGAAAAATGTAAAACACAACCAAACAAACATTGGGATCAAATAACATTGTTTTATTGACAACTGAACTGTTCACAATGATTACAAGCACAAATGTTACAGTCTCCCCTACTTGTGGAAATTTCGTCCCGAAATTTATTTAGAGGAAACTCGTGAAAAAAGATGCGGATATTTTGCCTTCATTTGATCTTCACGTTCCCAAGTAAACTCGGGTCCACGTTTAGATTCCCATCGAACCTTGACCAAAGGATTGCGCTTGCGTTTGAGCCACTTGACTTCACGTTCCATGATTTCCACTGGTTTCTTGACAAATTTCAGAGTTTTATCAACACGATTTTCGTCAAGCGGTATGTGGAGGTTCTCATCAGCTAAACACCTCTTGAGATTGGACACGTGAAAGGTTGGATGAACATTTCCAAGTTCAGGAGGTAACTCAAGTCTGTAGGCTACCTTGCCGATTCTTTCGACGATCTTGAATGGTCCAACATATCTAGGTGAAAGTTTTCCTTTCTTTCCGAATCTGATCACACCTTTCCAAGGTGTGACCTTAAGTAATACACGATCACCGACTTGAAAATCCAAGGGCTTGCGGTTTAAGTCCGCGTAATTCTTCTGACGGCTTCTAGCTGCCTGAAGGTTATCACGAACTTTCTTTACCTTATCTGTTGTCTCTAAAATGAGGGCAGGTCTAGTAAGTTGAGCCTCGCCGATCTCATTCCAGCAGACTGGTGAACGACATTTTCGACCATAGAGAGCCTCGAAAGGAGCCATGTTGATGCTGGAGTGATAACTGTTGTTGTAGGAGAATTCAATCAACGGAAGATGTGAATCCCAACTACCACCAAAATCGATCACACAAGCTCTAAGCATATCCTCCAGTGTCTGAATTGTTCTTTCAGATTGACCATCCGTTTGCGGATGATAAGCTGTGCTCAGATTAAGTTGAGACCCCATAGCAGCTTGCATGGTTCTCCAAAAATGAGAAGTGAAACGAGCATCTCTGTCAGAAATGATGTTCAAAGGAACACCATGTCGAGCTACGATTTCATCCACGTAGATTTGAGCAAGTTTGTCAGCCGAAAAATCCTCACGGATTGGCAAGAAATGCGCTGACTTGGTAAGACGGTCCACGACTACCCAGATGGCATCGTGACCTTTCTTTGTGCGCGGAAGTTTAGTAATGAGATCCATAGTAATGTTTTCCCATTTCCAAACTGGGATCTCCGGTTGCTCCAATAAACCCGAAGGACGCTGATGTTCAGCCTTAACCTTAAGACAAGTAAGGCATTTGGATACGTATAAGGCAATGTCTTTCTTCATACCAGGCCACCAATACTGAATACGAAGATCTTTATACATCTTATCTGAGCCAGGATGAATAGAATAACGAGACTTATGGGCTTCATCCATAAGCAGGGTACGAAGATTATCTTGGCTCGGGACCCACAAACGGTCCATGAAGTAATATGATCCATTGTCCTTCAGTTCAAGAGCAGGTGTTATGTGACAAGGAAATTCCTTATCCATCAAACCTTGTGAAACACAAGCTTGTTGAGCCTGAGAAATATGGGCTTGTATATCGGTTTGAATGACAGATTGGACACGTACACAATGAAGCTTAGTACGTTCCTTGCGACTTAAAGCATCAGCTACGACATTCGCCTTACCAGGATGGTAGCGAATTTCGCAGTCATAGTCGTTTAGAAGTTCTACCCAGCGTCGTTGCCTCATGTTGAGTTCCTTTTGATTGAAGATATGTTGAAGGCTTTTGTGGTCAGTGAAAACCACACATTTTGTACCGTACAAATAGTGTCTCCAAATCTTAAGAGCGAAGACAACTGCACCCAACTCAAGATCATGAGTGGTGTAGTTTTTCTCATGTATCTTCAACTGCCTTGATGCGTATGCTATGACTTTCTTTCTTTGCATCAGGACGCAGCCAAGACCTAATTTAGATGCGTCGCAATAAACGACGAAATCATCATTGCCCTCAGGCAATGTTAGGACAGGCGCGTCGCAAAGCTTTTGTTTCAAAGTCAGAAATGCTTCCTCTTGTTTGACTCCCCAATCAAATGGCTTGTTCTTCTGAGTTAGAGCAGTTAGAGGAACTGCAATCTTTGAGAAGTTCTCAATGAAGCGGCGGTAATAACCCGCTAGACCAAGAAAAGAACGAACTTCGGTAGGAGTAGTAGGCGTATCCCAATCCTTAATGGCACTGATCTTGGAGGGATCTACATGAATACCTTGTTCGTTGACAATGTGTCCCAAGAATTGAACCTCTTTAAGCCAGAATTCACACTTGGAGAATTTGGCGAAAAGTTGCTCTTTCTTTAGGAGTTCCAACGTAAGTCGAAGATGTTGTTCATGATCAGCTCGCGTCTTAGAATATATTAAAATGTCATCAATGAAAACGATAATGAACTTATCCAAATAAGGTTTGCAGACCCTATTCATCAAGTCCATGAAAACAGCAGGAGCATTAGTCAAACCGAATGGCATGACTGTGAACTCATAATGTCCATAACGAGTGCGGAATGCTGTCTTGGGAATGTCTTCTTCATGCACACGAAGCTGATGATACCCAGATCGTAGATCAATCTTTGAAAAATAAGAAGCGCCTTGCAATTGATCAAAAAGATCATCAATGCGAGGTAGGGGATACCGATTCTTGATGGTAAGCTTGTTAAGCTCACGGTAATCGATACACATCCTGAAAGATCCATCCTTCTTCTTTACAAAAAGAACGGGAGCACCCCAAGGTGAAAAGCTAGGATGGATAAAACCTTTGTCGGAGAGCTCCTGAAGCTGCTTAGACAACTCTTGCATCTCGGACGGTGCAAGACGGTATGGAGCTCTGGCAATGGGATTTGCACCAGGTACGAGATCAATACGGAACTCGACGTGGCGTGCTGGGGGTAGACCAGGTAACTCTTCAGGAAAAACTTCAGAATAATCCCGAACGACAGGAATATCTGAAATAGTCTTACCCTTGCCTTTATCTGCTGTGACATGTGCTAAGAAAGCCACATAGTGCTTTCGCAGATATTTCCGAGCTTTAAAACGAGACATGAGTTTGAGACCACCGGCAGGCTTCTCACCACGAACCTGTAGGATCTCGCCTGTCGACAGCGGTACACGAACAATCTTCTCAGAACAAACTATCTCTGCGCGATGCTTGGATAACCAATCCATTCCCACTATAACGTCGAAGCTTCCAAGTTGCATTGGCGTGAGGTCAATAGGAAAAATATGGTCGTTAAGGTTCAACTGGCAGTTGCGTAGAACAGAATTAAGAACAATGGGTTCACCACTGGCAACCTCTACTGTCAAAGGTTTACTTAGTTTTGTTCTAGACACGCGAAGCATTGTCTCAAAAGACAATGACACAAAACTCTTGTCGGCACCCGAATCAAAAAGAACAGATGCTGGCTGATTATTAATAAAGAACGTACCGTTCACCACCTCGTTGTCAGCTTGTGCTTCTTGTGCATTCATGTTAAAGACTCGACCTCGAGCCTGTGCCTGATTCTGGTTTGCATTCTGGTTCTGGTTGACTAGTCTTGGACACCGATTTCTGTAGTGGGCCAGATCCCCACAGTTATAACAAGCACCTGGTGGGTAGTTTGGTCGTGCAGCCTGACCCTGTTGCTAAACAACTTGTTGAGCAGGGTTCTGAATTGCGCGATTCTGAGCAAACCGACAAACATCGACAAGATGACCCAACTTTCCACAGTTAGTACAGAAACGGCACTGATACTGCGGCTGATGGTGGCTGTTGCATTGATTGCACAAAGGTGCAATTCCTGAATAGGGCTTCTTTGCTGGAGGCTGGTTGGGAGCTGCCTGGTTAGCTTGGGCAGTGACAGCATAGTTTTGGGAAGCCTTACGCTTCTTTGACCCCCTTGAGGAACCAGAATCCTTTCCCTTCTTGTTTTGACCTTTCTTGCTATCTTCCTTGTCAGCCGACTGTTTCTTGCCCTTGTCACCCTTCCTGTGTAGCTTATTCTTTCGAATCTGCGACTCAGTCAGTGTCGCTGATAACTCGATTGCCTGACGGAGTGTGGTAGGGTTGCTACCAGTAAGGATGTCTTGTACTGAGTCAGGTAGGCCGTCGATGTACCTTTCGATGGCCTTATCGAGTGGGGTAACCATAGTCGGGCAAAGCAGACTCAACTCCTCAAACCTATCCGTATAAGCCCTGTGCTCGCCACTATCTTGCTTCAGAACATCAAATTCTTTCTCCAACGCTCGTTATTCATGACGAGGACAAAACTCCCTCATCATAAGAGCTCTCAGTTCAGCCCATGTCTGAGCTAGAGCAACTTCTGTACCTTGATCTCTCATAACCCCGTTCCACCATGTAAGAGCCCTCTTCTGAAACACGCTTGAAGAAAACTCGACCTTGCGATTATCCGGACACTGCACGTGGCGAAAAGTGTTCTCGATGCTCTCGAACCACTGAAGAAGCCCAGTTGCTCCTTCAGAACCACTAAACTTGAGTGGCTTAGCCGAGTTAAAATCCTTGTATTTGCATATACCAATGTGGTTGTTGTTGGCCTGGTTCCATTGAGCAAAGAGATTTGGGAATTGAGCAGCCATCTGCTGCGCAATATACTCCGCCAGCTCGGCAGTAGCTATCTGGTTGTCGCGTCGAGGAGGCATTCTAGAAGAGAAAACATGAAATGAAACGAGTGAGATGATTGGATGAAGAGAATGAGATGAAGCAAAATCAACAAAAGCAAAGATGGCGGTTATGCATCGCAAAGCAAATAAGCGATATGAAATGTCTAGTCAAAGTAAATGAGTCCGATTTAGTGTATCGCGAAGACATGCTCTCCTATAAGTGAACACTCACCCCAAGAGTTCCCAGGTAAGAGTGACTGGTCCGATTATGTGGATTTGTACGAACACTCTAGCCTTAGACAGAAAACCCAGGGTACAGGCATTCACTCTTCCAGTTCGCACGTGTTCACACTATTAACCCAAAACTTTGACGGGAACTTTGAAAATCCAAAGGGGTTCAAAACCATATAACAGAGGGTTCAAAACCTTATAATAGAGGGTTCAAAACCTAGTAATCAATCATCCTAGAACAGATGATTAATTTTCAAAGCGGATTCGGAACCGAAGTTCCCGTTGTGGTTATCACCTAAGGATAGGTGATGTGCATGTTTTAAACTCTAAACACAAGATAACTCGTGTTAGGATCCTAGAAAGTTATAGTCTAGGTCAAAGCATTACTAATAACCTAATTCCCTATAACCATTGGCTCTGATACCAACTCTTCTGTCACACCCCGGCCGCGTGTAACATGCAACCGCGGCGGAAACGCCGGGGAGTGTTGTGGACAGAATTAAATTGTTTCATGACCATGGCATACAAAGTTGTATTTTATTTATAAACATGAGTGCTACATCGTTTCAAACAGGAAAACAAGAGTTCAGAACATAATTAAACTAATTCTATCTTCATTTTTATTCTCTAAGGCACAGGTCCGCCCTAGTGTCATGATCATCATCCTATGGAATAGCTCCTGAAAACACATGTGAAAGTAGGTACGTCAGCATAAAAATGCCTGTGAGATACATAGTTTTTGTGAAAATGGGATTCATGACTTGAGTTTAAAGAAATGTTTAATAACAGTCAGTCATGAACCTTGTAATTTGTTTTGCTTTGTAAACCATTTGAAAAACGATAACATCAAATGATATATATAGATAAGTGCAAGGTTAAACGAGTAACCAAGTAAAATGAGTTGAATATAATAAGTTGTTTTGTAAGACAATGTTTTATGAAAGGTATGTTATTGGTATAAAATGTTATATGTCTAAACTGAAATGATTTAGATAACGCTAAGATATGTAATATTATACAAACATTTATATATAGGAAGTACCAGCGGCGTATCCACCATGTTTGCATCATATTACATACTCCACGTTACTCAAACCATTTACCCAAACCAATCCACCATGTAAATCGTTCATGTATAAACCAAATGTCAAGTGTTATTGCGTAGACCATGTTAAATGTTTATGTGCAATGAAAACCTCCAAATGTGTATGTCAATGTCAACGTGTTTATGTTCAATGTAAACCATGTAATGTGTATCCCAAAATGTATCATGTATGGTAAGCGAAATGTATCAACTTAAATCATATGTAAAATGCACAAAACAAGTCGTAGAAGTAACACGTGGTTTAAATCAACATTATGTTCTGTGGAAAAATGCATGCTCCATTGATATTAACATCTATGCGGTATTGTAAACTATGCATACATCCAAGCCTTGAGACTGCGGCGATAAACCCTTAAACAAATTAAAGGTTTATCTAAGTTATGCATATCGAAGTCGGTCACTCCTTCCAGTCCTATCAAACCCAGGACTTCAGGAATGGGAGTTGTCAATTCCTATGGTACCACTACCTACTAACGAACGGCGTAGCTAATGTTAATGAATGTATTGTCCCATGTTAAACAAACCAAATGTCATAACAAAATGAAGGCATGTGATGTAAACAATTGTACTAAGTATGCTAAGTAAACATACGAAGCTGAAATGTTCATGTAAATCAATGTGTCCATATGCTGAGTAAACATAAGCAACAGAAATGTTCATGTAAATCAATGTGTCCATATGCTGAGTAAACTTATGCAACAGAAATGTTCATGTAAATCAATGTGTCCATATGCTGAGTAAACATACGCAACAGAAATGTTTATGTAAATCAATGTGTCCATATGCTGAGTAAACATATGCAACAGAAATGTTCATGTAAATCAATGTGTCCATATGCTGAGTAAACATATGCAACAGAAATGTAATGTAAATCAATGTACTATGTACGCACACAATGGGCATATATAGCATAAAATGTAATGAAATCATGTACTATAATGTACTAATGAGCATAGTAGATATACACTGTGAAAACATGGAAAGCATGAAAGTAACAGATAGGCACATGTGTTTCACCCCAAAACAGTTTGGAAAACAGTAAAAGAGGGGTTCAATGTACTCACCTGAGATTGCTTTGACTTCCTTGTAATATAACCAGATAATGCTAAAGATCACGGGATATCAAACGGCACCTAATAGGTAGCTATGTTAATATACCGGACCAAATCAAAAGGATCGGATAGTATGCGGGTTCGTAAACCAAACGAGTATGGAGACTCGTGTAATATGGTTTAACAAAGCCTACATACTAAAATGAAACTTAACCTAAGTGCTTACGGTCCATTGCGACTTGTTTAGGTAGCTTAGGCTACCCTAACGAGTCGTTCGCGTAGAACGCGTCTGGAACGCCTAATATTGTGACCACAAGGTATAACCTCGAAAGGTTATAGCTATGGTCACCTAATGTGTTTGGTCGGATCCTAATGATCGACCAAATAGGTCGGGTTCGAAAGTATAAGCGATGGTTTAGATCGCTTACCTTACGACCCTATATAAGCACTAAATTAAAAGTGACGAGCTAAGCATGTTAGAACATGCTTAACTAAGTTTGAAAACAGGTTTGACATCAAATCAAACGACTTTGATGCCCACAAGAAGTTTGGTTACAAAATATGCAAGAAATGCACATTTTGGCCGAAACTACGACTCGTCACTGAGCCTAGATAACGTGGTGATCAGTAGGTATAGTCACTACGGACTATAACCATCGTGATCACGCTCACGTTATGAAGTTCTAATGAACTTCGCATCGACCATAAACTGGTTAATGCAGAAAGTCAACAAAACGTCGACTTTCGGACTCGAAAAGCGAATAAAAGAACGAAAGAAGACTTACGGAGGGTCCCCGAGTGCTAAACTAGATCAAATAGCTCAGGTATGAAACAATGGTTCCAACTTAGAGCCTTAAGATCTGATTTTGTGGGTTTTTGGAACAAAGGGGGGGGTATTTATAGGAAAAGTGGAACCGTTAGGATCGTTTTATCGAATATCGTGCCACGATCTTGTGCGTACATGTGTTACCTAACTAGATTCACTGAATATGGCCCTTGGCCTTTCATTGGGTGAAAAGGCAATCGGACCTTTCGCGATCTGAAGAGCCAATCAGCATTAAATATGGGTTCTGCTGTACTGGACCCCTTACGGACCGTATGTGCTTTGGCAGATTTACCATTTTAGTCCCTAGAGCACCAAAACTTGGTTTTTGATGCGTTTTTGGTACTTTTAAGCCCCGTTAACCCTATTTCAAAGCTCTAAAATGAAGTTAAAGTATCGGGAACTGAAAATGTGCTCAAAATTATGTCGGATGTCGGTTCGTTTGGCCGTACGGTCGTGATGTTCGGTTAATTACGACGGAATGCGCATAAGCGCGAAAGACGATCCAAATTGCGCGACGAATGGATTTTTCTCATGCCAAACACTAAGGCATAATACTAGGATGCTTACATAAATTTTTGGATGTCCAGATGTATTCAGAACGTAAGTTATGCGCGAAAGTGCAAACTTGTGCACTTTTTGACACTTTTAGCCCCTGAATGATCCAAAAAGTTTGTTTTAGCATACCAAACCCCTCAAAGCCTATTTCTAAGCTATGTAAAGGATATTTAAGGTATGTTGAGTATATGTTGATGTTCCGGAGTATTTGTCGCGTTAAACTGAGTACGTTTAAGCACCAGTTAGCGTATAACTCTCCAGAAAGCGATGTAGAGTTTAGAATCGAACAAAAGTCAAAACATGAAAAATGTAAAACACAACCAAACAAACATTGGGATAAAATAACATTGTTTTATTGACAACTGAACTGTTCACAATGATTACAAGCACAAATGTTACAAGTTGCTCCTTGCAACCCAGAAAACTTTAGCGGCTTAGCAGAATTGAAATTCTTGAAATTACACTGAGCATTGTTATTATTGTTGTTGTTGTATAACTCATGAATCTGGGTCACTACGCCTGGAAGTACAGCAGCCATTTGCTGAGCGACAAGGGCTACGACTTCTTCAGCAGTAAAAGATTGAGCATCACGTCGAGGAGGCATTGTCTAACAAGACAAGGAAACATGAGAAACGAGTTAGATTGACAATTGGGAAAAACAAAAGAGGTATTGAAAACATCGACATAACACAAGGAAGGCGATCATTTGTTCGTTACCTCGAACAAACAAACGACACGCAGTGACTAATCAAAGTAAATGGGCCAAAATAATGTATCACGAAGACATGCTCGCCTATAAGTGAACACTCACCCCAAGAGCTCCCAGGTAAGTGTGACTGGTCCGATTATGTGGATTTGTACGAACACTCTAGCCTTAGACAGAAAACTCAGAGTACAGGCACTCACTCTTCCAGATTGCACGTGTTCACAATATTTAGACCCAAACTTTGACGAGATTTTGGAAACGTAAAGGGTTCAAAACCTTATAACAAATCATTTACGAAGAAATGATTAGTTTTCAAAGCGGAATCGAAATTTGTGTTCTCATTGTGGTTGTCACCTAAGGATAGGTGACGGTTTTGTTTTAAAATCTAAACGCAAGAAACTTGCGTTAGGGTCCTAGAAAGTTATAATCTAGGTCAAAGCATTACTAATAACCTAATTCCCTATAACCATTGGCTCTGATACAAACTCTTCTGTCACACCCCGACCACGTAAAACAACAAATCGTGGCGGAAACATCGGGGAGTGTTGTAATAGAATTATTGTTTCACAACCATGGATACAAAAAGAGTTTCGTTTTATTCATTCATTAAGTAATTTACATTGTCTTAACACAAAACAAACGAGTTACATATGGACTATCACTGTTGTTATATCACTAAGGCCTCGTCCAGGTCCTATGTGACGCATGCATCCTAGAAATCAACCAAGCAACAACACTTGAAACATATGTAAAAGCAAAGTCAGCAAAGAAATGCTGGCGAGTACATAGGTTTTATAAGAGTGTTGGAATCATGGCTCATTTATATGTTGTAGTACCTTATTAGACTACAAGAGTCAAAAATACAAACCTCGTTTTGAAAAGTGTATTGCAACATAACTTAATCAACTCAAATCAAGATGGTTATAGTTTATAAAATCTCGTAGCCATGATTCTTAACCCTAAAAACATTTGTTTTAGTAAACCAACTCGTAAAACATCTCGTAAAAACTCGTTAATAAAACTCGTATGGTTTATATCTTTTAGAAAACATCGTTGTGTGACATCGTTTCATAATCGTTTATCCAAGTGAGCTAAATAACGCCACGCTATGTAATATGATGAAAACACTTATATATAGGAAGTACCAGCGGCGTATCCACCATGCTTTCATCACATTACACCCGTCCCGTTATCTAAACACTAACCAAAAACCAATCGTTTGTCCAATTCGTTTATCCTGTTCAAATAGTTTCCAAATCGTTAACTCGTTAAAATCGTTTAAATCATCCTCGTTTTAATTGTGAAAACTATTTTTGGTCATCTCGCTAATAAGATTGAAACCTTCGTGACTCGACTATCTCGCTTCTCGCTTCTCGCATTAACAAACCACCAAGGGGTAAGTTAACTATCATCAGATTCAGTCGTTACCCACAACCCCCACACATAACCATGGGTGCAGTCGATAACGGGATTTGTCAGATCCTATGGTACCATAACCTAATACTGGTCGGCTTGATCAATGCTAATATATGTCATTCATTATGTAACTACAACCAACAAGTTTGTTCACTTTATCGAAATCGTTATTAGTTTAGTATAAACCATCTTAATCGTTTTTGAAATCATCGTTTAAACCTTGAAATCATTTTGTACATATGAATCACCCCAAAACAACTGAAAACAGTAAAATAGGGGAACTATGTACTCACATGAAATGCAAAGTATCCTCAATCAAAAGAACTTCAACAAACTCAAGTAAAACAGAGGAATCAAGCAGCACCTAGTAATCGAATCACTAGTCAAACAATAGACGCCTAAATCGGAAGATCGGACAGAATGAGGTCTTGTAAACAAAATGAGTGTTGGAACTCATTTAATATGGTTTAACAAAGCCTACATCCTAAATCGGAACCTAACCTAAGTGCTTTCGACCCATTGCGACCCATTAAGGTAGCTTACGCTACTTTAACGCGTCGTGCGCGCAATGCGCATTCGAGACTTCTAACTTGTCCTATGGCAAGTATTATATGCCTATACATGTTTAAATATGTTGCATAATCAGTTACGTGACAAAAGTTTATGTGACATATGCTTATTTACCAATTATGCATGAAAAGGGCATTTTGGTCATTTACCAAAGGCATATAAACTACCTATCATACAACTAATTAAACTTGAGTGACCATAAGGTATAACCTCGGAAGGTTATTCCCTATGCAACTATGGTCACTAAGAATGTTTGGTCGGATCCTAATGATAGACCAAGCGGGTCGAGTTCGAAAGTCTAAGCGGGTGTTTAGTCCGCTTGACTTACGACTCTACACAAGCACTAATCTAAAAGTGACGAGTTAAACATGTTAAAACATGTTTATCGAATTTAGAAAACAGGTGTGGTATCAAAACAAACGGTTTTGATACCTAAAAGTAGTTTGGTTACAAAATACAGGGGAATACGCATTTTGGCCGAAACTACGACTCGTCACTAAGCTTAGATAACGTGGTAATCAGTAGGTATAGTCACTAGGGACTATAACCATCGTGATTACGCTCACGTTATAAAGTTCAAACGAACTTCGCATTGACCATAAACTGGTCAATGCAGAAAATCAAATGCAGTTTGACTTTTAAGCTAAAAACGCATAAAAAGAACGAAAGAAGACTTACAAGAGGTCCAAGAGAGATTTGATTCCAAGTATTCTGAGGTATGAAGTGATAAAACACCTCAACTTAGAGAAATCTCAGATCAAATATGGGTTTTGAAATGAAATGGGGGTTGCTATTTATAGGAAAACTAGAACTATTAGGATCGTTCGTCGTAAAATGTGATTCAATCTCAGCCGTACACCTCATGCCCACTGATTTACAAAACCATGGGAGTCCCAAAATAGCCCATAGTATTGTTCAAAACCATGTGCAACTCAAAAACCTAGCTGCTGAATTGAACAGACTGTTTTTCTGATCTGCGCACTTGTACGCGGCCCGCGTAAGAGACAGATAAGTCTTACGCGGCCCGCGTGGGCAAACTTTGGCAGAATGTGTAGAAATGGCCCCTTCACTGTAAAACCTTGGTTTCTGACCCGTTTGAAGCCCGTTAAACCATTTTCAAGGCTTTATAATGATGCCTAAACATTGTGGACATGAAACATGCTCAAAAATATGACGGATGTCGGTTCGTTTGGTCGTACGATCGCGATATTCGCTTAATTACGACGAAAAGCACACGAACGCGAAAAACGATCCAAATTACGCGACGAATGGATTTTTCTTATGCCAGACACTAAAACAAAATATTTTAATGCTGACATAAATTTTTGGATGTCCGGATATATTCAGAACGAAATATATGCGCGAAAATGCAAACTTGTGCACTTTTTGACGTTTTTAGGCCCTATTGATCAAATAAGTTTATTTTAGCATACCGAACCTCTCAAAGCCTATTTCTAAGCTATGTAAAGGATATTTAGGGTATGTTTAACTTATGATCAAGTTCCGGAATGTTCGTTACTATACAAATCGGTAGAGTTTTGCAGTTTGACACAAATAGTCCCTGCGATCGAACAAACTTGATTTGATTACACCAAACCATCCAAAACTTATTTCTAAGGTATGTGGAGGTTATTTAAGGTATGTTAAGCCTATTCCACTATCCCGGAGTGTTTGTTGCATTAAACTAACTGCGTTTACGCACCAGTTTGCGTATAACCTTCCAGAATGCGATTTAAATCTTGAAATCGGAATCAAATGAAATTGAAAAATCCTCAAACATAAATACACACATAATAACACCAAAACACATATAATAACACCCAAGCACATTGTTTTATTGATAATTAACATTGTTTTACATTGTACATCGATTACATAACACAGTTGTCACATTTAGTTAGGATTTTTGGGTGTTTAAATGTTCTTGATGTAAAACATGATGTTTAAGACCATAAATAGCTTCATGACATAAAAGAAATATGGTTAACTGGTTCACATGGTGCTTCTAGTTGTTTTCGGGTGTTTGTTTGATTATTGGATCGCTTAAAAAGGTTAACATTAGTAACTTGCATGGCGTATTGTGTAATTATTTCATGATAATGTTTTCACCACTTTTTAAGCTATTCTGCACATCCTGGCGTTATTTCTGATCACTACATAAGCTATAAGATGCTAAATTTTGCTGAATTATATTGTTTTAGCTAGTTTCATGCCGTTTCTAGTGTTCACTTGTCACTTGGAAAGTAGTATCATAAACCCTTACTTCCTCACATAAGTTTCTAGTATAACGTGGGGACTGGGACTCAATCTGTGTCGTAAACATGTTGTCTGTCTGAGTACTGAACTCCTGTCAGTACCACTAGTTTATCTGATAAGTGTGCTAGTTTCGTTTTGTAACACCTCGAAAAATTTCGTCCAATAATGTCTTGACACGTGTCATAAGGTTCCGTTATGTGAAAACATACTTTAGAGGGACTAAAAGTGACAAACAGTGAAAACTATGGAACGTAAGGGTCCAAAGTGTCAACAATGGATAAATAGGCTCTATGATAACCCTACATAATGTTTATAACCTTTAACGGATGGTTCATGGATCATACGACGCGGAAATTGCACAAAAGTGAAGTATTTCAAACTATAGGGGCCAAAAGTGTCAACATGTTTAATTTATACCTCTGAGTGGACTTTTGGCAGACCCGAAGCTTTGAGAAGCTAAAATATACTCACTAGAATATGTGGTAAAAATTTCATGAGGTTTCGTCAACGTATGAGAAAGTTATGGCCAAAACCGTACTTAAGGGACTAAAAGCGTCAACGTCGAATTTCAGGGCTTTTCGGTTGAGCGCAAAGTTATCCGAGGACATTACCATGTTGGTAAAAGTCCTAAGGTTCTTAAAAACCAAGTTTGGGGGTTTACGGGTCGAGAAAAGCAGCCGAAACAACGCACGCAAGCTCAGGGACTAAAGCTGCCAAAATAAAAACAAGTTTTGGCTGAACAAGGGTCAGGCGACCCGCCTGGTATGACCCAAGCGGGCCGCGTGGGGCTGCCAGCGACAGGAATTTCGTTTTGGGTCGAATTGGGTCCGAATTTGAGTCACATACAGCTGGTTCTTGCCTCCAAAAGCTCCAATTAAAAGCCATGCATGGCTATGGCTACAGTACCCTCGAAATTTCAGCTTTAAAACAGATTTTTCATCAAATTCTTGGCCATTTGCAATTGATCAAGAAACTCACTTCACTCAAGAGCTCTCAAGAGCCTTCAAGGCAGACTTCTGGAGCACCTCTGGACATCAAGGCCGATTCCTAGTGATCACTAAGCACCTATAGGACCTTTGTAAGCTTCCAATTCGTTCTTTAATCCGTTCTTGTTGTGATTATTGCTAAAAGTCAAACTATTTGTTCATAAGCTTTGACTTTCTGATTAAACGGATTTCTTTCAATCATTTCTCGAATTGAAACCTGTTATATGTTGGTAATATTATGGGAAACAAACCCTCAAAAGGGTACTCTTTGATTCCCACTACATGCATGCTAAATGTCGAGTCAAACCTATTTCTAAAAAGTCAACAGAAGCAATTTTTGTGAAAAATGACATGAATAATGATATAGATGACATGCAATCTGTTTGATCTTCATAGAAAGCTTTATTAAGAATATAAGAATGTGTTTTATCATCATCAACTCGACAATCTATAGTATAGACACGAATCGGAACCGAAAGTCTTGTAAAACGATTATTTCGTAGACTATCGATTCGGATTCATACATGCATGTTCGAGATCTGTTTTGGAAAGTATTTTTGACCATTTTTATTTTGGTTAAACTTTCTGGAAATTTTATGTCATAAGTCTATGCTTAGCCGGTTCGAATGCATGTTTCCGATTTATGCATAAAGTTGACTATTTTGCCCTTTTTAATATAAAACGTGATTTTTGGAAAAGTGAAAGAGTAGAAATCTTCATTTCTAATATATAAACTTGCACCGAAAATTTTGGATCAGTTGGTGGTCCAGATTGTGAGTTATGGCCATTAGCGTAAAACTATATTATAAATTTACATAAACGGTCCTTTTCGCGTAGAACCCGTTTCTGGCCACATTTTGATACGAAACTCTTTACCAACAGAAGTAATATAATATTCTGGGAATTTTGATGATTTTTAATTAATTTTTGGCTGAACGGATCCTAGACCGCCTAGTCATTTCGGCTTATGTCGGTTTTGACCGTTTTAGTCATAAAATGAGTTTTACACATCCTTTTGACCCGAAACCTTTTTCTATTGATTTTATATGATGAATAAATTATTTTAAGTATTCTGGAAATATAAAAATCTCAGATTTAATTTGAAAACCCGGAAACGCCCTTAAATCGCATATTTAGCGTTTTAAGCGCATAGTGAGCGTTATACTTGTTTTAAACATATAAGACCTATACCTACTGATGTGTTTAGCATATTTTCATATAAGAACAGTAAGTATAAGTATATGAACTCAGACTTCCAGTTTTGGCACTTTTAGCCCTTGTGAAATTACTAAAATACCCCTACGGTGCATAGTTTGGTTTTAAATGATAAATTTGATATATGGGTCATACCCTACTGATATAATATGTTATATTAAGTATATTTACTGTATGAACCAGACCCGAAACTCAGAGTTCTAATTTTACTCTTTTATTATCTTTTAAATGACCAAAATGCCCTTCTAAGGCATAAATTGAGTTTAAAATTATTCCGGGCAATATAGAACATAACTTACTGATATTATATCATATTTAAAGCATATTATATCAGGGAACTTGCATTTGAATCATTTGTCTACCCGTATCGCCCTTTTTACGTTCGGTTCGGTTTACGTAACTAGTTTGCGTAAATTGACCGAAACGGGCCAAACGATATCATTTTTATTTCAAAATCCAGAATGTATTTAGTATACCCATATTATACAAGTATTCAAACTTGTCGGGTCTAAATCACATTCTATCCGGTCTTTCGCTTAATCGTGCGTAAACCGTATCATTCTTAAAACTAACCGGTCAAAGCTTAGGCTTAAATAAAAGACCCGTTAGGAATCTAATAGGTTAATTATAAACCTTTGTTCCAGATTAGGAGGCCCGGTAAAAGCTACCAACACTTATCATTTGTGACTTATACTTGCTCAGGTAAATACATTTTGACTTATTTTCCCTATACGGGCTTGGGGTACGGTATTTAAAATACTGCTTGATCGGGCGCACAAGTCCTGCGCCTTATGGGTGTACAGTCTTGAATAGCTTGTGCAACTTCGTTTAAACAGTCTTGTCTTACTTAAAGGCTTTGGGGGGTTATTGACCGTGTCCCGGATATCCTTGGCATTATCTTACGAGATGGCCACGACCAGAGCACGGGGTGTAGGCGTACACTCGTCGTGTATAACTCTTTAATGTGGTGTGTCATTTAATTCTTAGCCCGGACAGCAGATCCCGGGCCACCAAAGATACGAGTGCATGTAAATCGTTCACAAGTTTATATTATATAATTATCCCAAGTTAATAAAAATACTTATGCCTTGTGCATTTAAATAAATTTTCAATCATTTTCAAAATGAGTCAGTCGATTTGTATTTACCAGTGTAAACTGACGTATTTTTCCCAAAAGGTTAAGTGCAGGTACTATACGAAAATAGGCTGGCTGTTTCCTAAGAGCGTCCACTATAGTCTCGCAAGCTTGGACGACAAATATCTGTTGAACTATTTTTATCTTACTTTATTTGATCCGCCTGTGGATCCGTTTCAACTACTGTGATATTTATTATTGCAATTTATTTAAAAGTTGAAATGTATCTATTCTGCTTCCGCTGTGCATTATTATATTGTGTTGATTGTCTATGACGATGCCAACTACGTCACTGTACCCCACACCGGGCCCACCGGTGACACGTGGAAATCGGGGTGTGACAGGTTGGTATCAGAGCCAACGCTGAGTGAATTAAACACTACCCTAATGTGTTTAATCTCAGTTACACAAATGCACATTCCTCGATTTTCGAGTCTAGACAAAGAACTTAGGAAATGTTCAACTTTTCGTTTAATTTATGTTTATTATTTTGCTTTGTCTTATATATTTGTTGTGCAACTTGTTTGACTTTTGACAGGATCACTATGCCGCCACGAATGAGAGGTCGAGGAGGATTTGCTACGTCTCACGACCATGAGGCAGGGCCCTCACATAGGCGAGCTCCATCCGCCACGCACAACACAGCCGCCAACGACCTTTGGAGGTCTTTCGCCGAGCCTGCTAGACACTCGGTATCCGCGAGCACTTCACCGTCTTTACCCCACTCGTTTGGGCCCCACTCGGAGAATGGGCCCCATGGCTCGCATGGATCCTACATACCTTTGCAGCAGTCACCGCACCAGTATCCGGCACCAGTCTAACAGGGTTTATATAACCCTGATGCTTTTGTGGATGAGCCAGTGGGTCATAACCCACTCGGACCGGAGGACCACTTTTCTGGTGGTCACGAGATGGACGTCGACGAGGATACGGACCCCTCGCTACCACCATCAGGTACGCCTAACCATCCGATTGAGATATCGGATGGGTCGCCATTTAGGGGATCACCCTACAATGGTGGGGACAGCTTTCAGGAGAGATTTAAGCAGCATGATTGGTATTACACCCCCAGCCACAACTCTCCGATGCTCCAGTCTCACCAGGTTTCGCCGGTGCGCTCGCAGCACCACTCGCCGCAGCAGCAGCTTCAGCAGCAGCCGCCTCTACCGCAGGACCTATCTGAGGCCCTATGGCGTGACGTGATCACTCCGTCACCACCGCCGCCACCAGTTTTACCTCCTCCGCCTCAGAGGCCAAGGAGGAATGCGCGCATGTCTACGCGCGGAGGGATTCGCATAGGCACCCCTCCACATGTTGGTAGCAGCCGCTACACGTCTCTTCCCGGGGAGTCCGAGACAGGGGAGTCTCAGCATCCCGTATCGGAGGTTACTTCTGTACCGATCCCGCCTCTACCGCCGCAGAACTATGGAGAGCCGATTTCGGCTTATGCTAGTGCAGCTCAGTTTAACCCGTTCGAGCATGTTTTCCCTCAGGGTTATGATTACACAGGAGACCCTTATTGGCAAGCTGTGAACTACAGCTCACTCCCACCTAGTGGTCCATTGGGAGACACTTGGGCTGCTGGGCAGTCTACTTTTGGTTACCCTCCGGGTTACCAGCAGCCACCGCAGCCGCAGCCGTACCAGCCGCCGCAGCCGCAGCAGTACCAGCCACCGCCACCGGCGCCTATGATGTCGCCGCCGCAGGTTCAGGAAATCCTGCATGGGATTGATAGCATGCGACGTGAGTTTCAACACGAGATGCGAGCTGATCGCGGTCGCACCAGTGGCATGTTCAAGAAGGTGTTTGATTTGCTCAAGGGTAAGAGCAAGAGGGATCATTGAATCCTTTAATTATTGTCTCATTTACTCATGTCCCTGCGTGGACATCTATCCTTGTACTCTACCCCTGCGTGGGTATATCTATCTTATTCTACCCCTGCGAGGGTATGCTGTTCTGTTGGCCCCTGCGTGGGTTTGCTTTATTTTATTTTGCTTTTGTTGTTAGTTGTTTAGCCCCTGCGCGGGCATGTTATTCGTGTTACTTGAATTAAAGTCCCGTTTAGGGCAAATATGTACTAGTACTTTATTTAAAATTTGAAATGGTTAATTTGAATTTCTCATTTTATTTATATGCATGAATATAATATTAAAATAATGGAAAATATCAATTTTTATTTGATTTGCCATTTTATAAGAATCTTAGTAAGGTATAACCTAGCATTGAATGCCTTATTAATAGGCCTGGCCATGATGGTAAAACCTGGTTGAAAAGATTCAACTCCCTGTTAACGTCTGAGAACATGTTAACATTCTTGACTAAGCGTGATTCGTAAAATCACCCACGTCACCCTTTTTAATAAATTATCTACAGATTATCTCTGTACACAAGTCTATTAATGGCTTGATACCTACGGGTTATGACTATGTCATATAGTGACAGTTGTGGTTTATGACTCTCTGTCTAGTAAAGGATTATTTGTTTCATTATACAATTTATAATCCTGTAAAAATCTAAATTTATAATTTAGTAATCGTCCATGTGACTAGGCCTATGATGCCAATATATATATATTTTCATTCCTTGATTGCTAATAAGAGCCTGAATGAAATTTATTAAATTAACTGCTAAGGTTCTTGATACCATGGTTAATAAATCGTCTAGGACGATAATACTGTTAGGTTCTAAATTAGACCTTGTCCTTTATTGTAGCTTAAAGCTACAATGGCCAAATCGGAGGAGACCAACAGTCATTCTGGGGAGCACCCAGACAATACCAGGATTCACGTCACTGGTGAAGAATTGCAAGCACTGATAGATAATGCTGTCGCCAAGGCTATGGATAGGCAGTTCAAGGAATCTAGTGGTACTCAGAGTAGAACCCGCACAGTGACGCATGTCAAGTCTAAGACTCATTCAGGGGCTCATAGTAAGCCGCCATCTAAAAAGAGTGAGCCGAAGAAAGCTGAGGATGATAATCACTCCTCCAACCACAGCAGCGTCCCAAAGCAGGAGATTAAGCTGAAACATGACACGTACAGCAGGTCCTGTACGTACAAGTATCTTGTATCTTGCAAGCCCAGAGATTTCACTGGGGAAAAGGGAGCCGTCGATTGCATGACGTGGATTGATGAGATGGATACTGTGGTTGATATCAGCGGGTGTGCTGATAGGGACGTCGTGAAGTACGTGTCCCAGTCATTCAAGGGAGATGCGTTAGCATGGTGGAAGTCACTCCTACAAGCTGCCGGTAAGGCCACACTGTACGGTTTGTCATGGGAACAGTTTGTGGCCCTGATCAAGGAGAATTTCTGTCCGCAGCATGAGGTCGAGAGAATTGAATCGGATTTTGTGTCTCTAGTTATGAAGAATCTCGATTGTCAAGCGTATCTTACTACGTTCAACACCTTATCCCGGTTAGTGCCTTATCTGGTGACCCCGGAGCCGCGTAGGATCGCTCGATTTATTGAAGGTCTGGCACCGGAGATAAAGGCAAGTGTCAAGGCTTCAAGGCCTACTACATTTAGATCAGTAGCTGATCTATCCCTCTCCCTCACTCAAGATGTCGTCAGACTAAGAGCTATGAAGAGCTCGGAAGAAAACAAAAGGAAACGTGAGGATGACACCTCACGAAGATCTGAGAAACGATACAAGGGAAACAACGACCATAGGAAAGGGTCGGGGTTCAAGAAAGGGGATCAGTCGGGTGAGAAACCCAAATGCAAGGTTTGTAAGAGGCATTACTTTGGGAGATGCAGGCAAGAATCTAAGTCCCAGTCTTTTGAGAAACGTTGTGGGATCTGCAAGTCCACAGATCATAAAGCTGTGGATTGCAAGAAAATGAAGGATGCAACTTGTTTCGGTTGCAACGAGAAAGGACATATTCGGCCCAACTGCCCAAAGAATGCGAAGAAAGCAGATGATGGGAAGAAGACTAATGCGAGAGTCTTCAGAATGGACGCTAAGGAAGCAGTCCTTGACGACAACGTCATTACCGGTACGTTTCTTGTAAATGATGTTTTTGCTAGAGTCTTGTTTGATTCAGGAGCCGATAAGTCGTTTGTAGATGATAAGTTTTGTAAACTGTTGAACCTTCCTGTTAAAACCTTAAGTGTGAAATATGAGGTGGAATTAGCCGATGGAACCATAGAAACCGCCTCGACTGTTCTAGATGGATGTGTTATATCCATTAGGAATCATTCTTTCCCGTTATCCTTGCTTCCCTTTAAGTTAGCTGGATTTGATATAGTAATAGGCATGGGTTGGTTGTCGAGTAACCAAGCCCAGATTCTGTGTAACAGAAAGCAAGTAATAGTTAAGACTCCGTCTGGGGAGTCACTTACTATTCAAGGAGATACCCAGCATGGATTGCCTGAGCAAGTGTCCATGCTCAAAGCATCCAGATGCATGCAGAAGGGATGTGTCATCTATATGGCACAAGTTACCATAGATGAGCCGAAGCCGAAGATTGAGGATATCCCTGTTATTTCGGAATATCCTGAGGTTTTCCCTGAAGAGCTACCTGGTTTGCCACCGGATAGGCAAGTAGAGTTTCGGATGGATATCATTCCAGGCGCAGCACCTGTAGCAAGAGCACCATACAGATTGGCACCAACGGAGATGAAGGAGTTGAGGACGCAGTTGGATGATCTATTAGCTAAAGGTTTTATTAGGCCTAGCTCATCTCCTTGGGGAGCGCCAATCTTGTTCGTTAAGAAGAAGGCTGGGTCGATGCGTCTGTGCATCGATTATCGTGAGCTTAACAAGGTCACTATCAAGAATAGATATCCGTTACCCAGGATCGACGATCTGTTCGATCAGTTACAAGGAGCAAGCTATTTCTCCAAGATTGACCTAAGGTCAGGATATCATCAGTTGAAGGTCAAGGAGGAAGACGTGCACAAGACAGCGTTTAGGACTCGTTATGGACATTACGAGTTCCTAGTGATGCCGTTTGGGCTCACTAACGCACCAGCCGCGTTCATGGATCTCATGAATCGCGTCTGCAAACCTTATTTAGATAAGTTCGTTATCGTCTTTATTGACGACATCCTTATCTACTCGAAGAGCCAAGCTGAACATGAGAAACACCTTCGTTGTATTCTCAAACTTCTGCATCAAGAGAAGCTTTATGCCAAATTCTCGAAGTGTGAATTTTGGCTTCGAGAAGTCCAGTTCCTTGGACATGTTGTAAGCGAGCGTGGTATCCAAGTAGATCCCGCTAAAGTAGAAGCAGTCATGAATTGGCAGGAGCCGAAGACGCCTACTGAGATTCGCAGTTTCCTCGGATTGGCAGGATACTATAGGCGATTTATTGAGAACTTCTCAAGGATTGCTGCGCCCCTAACCTCATTGACCCGTAAGAAGATTAAGTTTTAGTGGGGCCCTAAGCAGCAGGAATCCTTTGACATTCTGAAGCAGAAGCTGAGCAATGCGCCAGTATTGACGTTGCCCGATGGTATAGATGAATTTGTGGTGTATTGTGATGCATCACATACTGGCATGGGCTGCGTACTCATGCAGAAAGGCAAAGTCATTGCCTACGCTTCTCGACAGCTCAAGGTGCACGAGAAGAACTACACCACCCACGATTTGGAATTGGGTGCAGTTGTATTTGCTTTGAAGCTATGGAGACATTACTTGTATGGAACCAAGTGCATAATTTATTCGGATCACAAAAGTCTTCAACACTTGTTCAATCAGAAGGAATTGAACATGCGTCAAAGGCGATGGATGGAAACTCTCAATGACTATGATTGCGAGATACGATACCATCCAGGCAAGGCAAATGTGGTTGCCGACGCCTTAAGCAGAAAGGAAAGGGTTAAACCGATCAGAATCAATGCCAAGCGCATTGAAATAAGAAATAATTTGAATGAAAGGGTGTTAGCTGCACAGAAGGAAGCTGTGCTGGAAGCTAACTATCCTGCAGAAAAGTTAGGAGTAACTGAGGAGCAGTTATCCTACGATAAAGATGGAATGCTACGCCTAAACGGACGAATATGGGTTCCAGTATATGGAGGACATCGGGATGTTATCCTCCAGGAAGCCCACAGCTCTAAATATTCCGTTCATCCTGGAGCTGATAAGATGTACCAGGATTTGAAATCAAACTACTGGTGGATTGGTTTGAAAAAGTCTGTGGCCGAGTATGTGGCCAAATGCTTGACTTGTGCGCAAGTCAAGGCCGAGCATCAGAAGCCGTCAGGTTTGCTTCAACAACCTGAAATTCCCAAATGGAAGTGGGAAATGGTGACAATGGATCTTATCACCAAGTTGCCGAAGACGCAAAAGGGAAATGATACCATATGGGTCATAGTAGACAGACTGACTAAGTCAGCCCATTTTCTACCCATCAAGGAGACGTATAGCTCAGATATGTTAGTTCAATTATACGTCGATAAGATAGTAGCGCTACATGGTATACCTATATCTATTATCTCCGATAGAGATACTAGATATACGTCGCATTTTTGGAAGAGTTTCCAACAGTCGTTGGGCACTCGTTTGAATTTTAGTACGGCTTATCATCCACAGACCGATGGTCAGAGTGAGCGTACTATTCAGACTTTGGAAGACATGCTTCGAGCATGTGCGATCGACTTAGGTGGTAGTTGGGATAAGAACCTACCACTGATTGAATTCTCCTACAACAATAGCTACCATTCCAGCATAAAGGCTGCGCCTTTTGAGGCCCTATACGGTAGGAAGTGTAGATCGCCCATTTGTTGGGCAGAAGTTGGAGATGTCCAGTTGTCTGGACCAGATATCGTCTTTGAGACGACAGACAAGATCGTTCAGATCCGTGATCGTTTGAAAACTGCCAGGGATAGGCAGAAAAGTTATGCGGATCCTAAGCGCAAGGATTTTCACTTCGATGTGGGTGAAAAAGTGTTGCTTAAGGTATCACCTTGGAAAGGTGTAATGCGATTTGGAAAGAAAGGCAAGCTAAGCCCGAGATATATAGGACCTTTCGAGATAATCGAACGTGTCGGGGCAGTCGCTTACAAGTTAAACTTGCCTGAAGAACTCAGTGCCATTCATCATGTGTTTCACATCTGTAATTTGAAGAAGTGTTTCGCTGACGATTCACTGGTTATACCGCATACAGATATACACATAGACGAAAGTCTAAAATTTGTGGAAAAACCTTTGTCGATTGAGGATCGACAGGT
Organism: Helianthus annuus; assembly: GCF_002127325.2. NCBI lineage: Eukaryota > Viridiplantae > Streptophyta > Magnoliopsida > Asterales > Asteraceae > Helianthus > Helianthus annuus. Next base: position 69,402,620 of record NC_035437.2, on the reverse strand, counting down.
AAAGAAGCTTCAGCGGAATCACGTGCCTATTGTTAAGGTCAAGTGGGATGCCCGTAGAGGTCCCGAATACACGTGGGAAGTGGAATCCACGATGAAAGAAAAATATCCCCATTTGTTTGATTAAATCTCGGGGTCGAGATTTCTTTTAAGGGGGTGAGGATGTAACACCTCGAAAAATTTCGTCCAATAATGTCTTGACACGTGTCATAAGGTTCCGTTATGTGAAAACATACTTTAGAGGGACTAAAAGTGACAAACAGTGAAAACTATGGAACGTAAGGGTCCAAAGTGTCAACAATGGATAAATAGGCTCTATGATAACCCTACATAATGTTTATAACCTTTAACGGATGGTTCATGGATCATACGACGCGGAAATTGCACAAAAGTGAAGTATTTCAAACTATAGGGGCCAAAAGTGTCAACATGTTTAATTTATACCTCTGAGTGGACTTTTGGCAGACCCGAAGCTTTGAGAAGCTAAAATATACTCACTAGAATATGTGGTAAAAATTTCATGAGGTTTCGTCAACGTATGAGAAAGTTATGGCCAAAACCGTACTTAAGGGACTAAAAGCGTCAACGTCGAATTTCAGGGCTTTTCGGTTGAGCGCAAAGTTATCCGAGGACATTACCATGTTGGTAAAAGTCCTAAGGTTCTTAAAAACCAAGTTTGGGGGTTTACGGGTCGAGAAAAGCAGCCGAAACAACGCACGCAAGCTCAGGGACTAAAGCTGCCAAAATAAAAACAAGTTTTGGCTGAACAAGGGTCAGGCGACCCGCCTGGTATGACCCAAGCGGGCCGCGTGGGGCTTCCAGCGACAGGAATTTCGTTTTGGGTCGAATTGGGTCCGAATTTGAGTGACATACAGCTGGTTCTTGCCTCCAAAAGCTCCAATTAAAAGCCATGCATGGCTATGGCTACAGTACCCTCGAAATTTCAGCTTTAAAACAGATTTTTCATCAAATTCTTGGCCATTTGCAATTGATCAAGAAACTCACTTCACTCAAGAGCTCTCAAGAGCCTTCAAGGCAGACTTCTGGAGCACCTCTGGACATCAAGGCCGATTCCTAGTGATCACTAAGCACCTATAGGACCTTTGTAAGCTTCCAATTCGTTCTTTAATCCGTTCTTGTTGTGATTATTGCTAAAAGTCAAACTATTTGTTCATAAGCTTTGACTTTCTGATTAAACGGATTTCTTTCAGTCATTTCTCGAATTGAAACCTGTTATATGTTGGTAATATTATGGGAAACAAACCCTCAAAAGGGTACTCTTTGATTCCCACTACATGCATGCTAAATGTCGAGTCAAACCTATTTCTAAAAAGTCAACAGAAGCAATTTTTGTGAAAAATGACATGAATAATGATATAGATGACATGCAATCTGTTTGATCTTCATAGAAAGCTTTATTAAGAATATAAGAATGTGTTTTATCATCATCAACTCGACAATCTATAGTATAGACACGAATCGGAACCGAAAGTCTTGTAAAACGATTATTTCGTAGACTATCGATTCGGATTCATACATGCATGTTCGAGATCTGTATTGGAAAGTATTTTTGACCATTTTTATTTTGGTTAAACTTTCTGGAAATTTTATGTCATAAGTCTATGCTTAGCCGGTTCGAATGCATGTTTCCGATTTATGCATAAAGTTGACTATTTTGCCCTTTTTAATATAAAACGTGATTTTTGGAAAAGTGAAAGAGTAGAAATCTTCATTTCTAATATATAAACTTGCACCGAAAATTTCGGATCAGTTGGTGGTCCAGATTGTGAGTTATGGCCATTAGCGTAAAACTATATTATAAATTTACATAAACGGTCCTTTTCGCGTAGAACCCGTTTCTGGCCACATTTTGATACGAAACTCTTTACCAACAGAAGTAATATAATATTCTGGGAATTTTGATGATTTTTAATTAATTTTTGGCTGAACGGATCCTAGACCGCCTAGTCATTTCGGCTTATGTCGGTTTTGACCGTTTTAGCCATAAAATGAGTTTTACACATCCTTTTGACCCGAAACCTTTTTCTATTGATTTTATATGATGAATAAATTATTTTAAGTATTCTGGAAATATAAAAATCTCAGATTTAATTTGAAAACCCGGAAACGCCCTTAAATCGCATATTTAGCGTTTTAAGCGCATAGTGAGCGTTATACTTGTTTTAAACATATAAGACCTATACCTACTGATGTGTTTAGCATATTTTCATATAAGAACAGTAAGTATAAGTATATGAACTCAGACTTCCAGTTTTGGCACTTTTAGCCCTTGTGAAATTACTAAAATACCCCTACGGTGCATAGTTTGGTTTTAAATGATAAATTTGATATATGGGTCATACCCTACTGATATAATATGTTATATTAAGTATATTTACTGTATGAACCAGACCCGAAACTCAGAGTTCTAATTTTACTCTTTTATTATCTTTTAAATGACCAAAATGCCCTTCTAAGGCATAAATTGAGTTTAAAATTATTCCGGGCAATATAGAACATAACTTACTGATATTATATCATATTTAAAGCATATTATATCAGGGAACTTGCATTTGAATCATTTGTCTACCCGTATCGCCCTTTTTACGTTCGGTTCGGTTTACGTAACTAGTTTGCGTAAATTGACCGAAACGGGCCAAACGATATCATTTTTATTTCAAAATCCAGAATGTATTTAGTATACCCATATTATACAAGTATTCAAACTTGTCGGGTCTAAATCACATTCTATCCGGTCTTTCGCTTAATCGTGCGTAAACCGTATCATTCTTAAAACTAACCGGTCAAAGCTTAGGCTTAAATAAAAGACCCGTTAGGAATCTAATAGGTTAATTATAAACCTTTGTTCCAGATTAGGAGGCCCGGTAAAAGCTACCAACACTTATCATTTGTGACTTATACTTGCTCAGGTAAATACATTTTGACTTATTTTCCCTATACGGGCTTGGGGTACGGTATTTAAAATACCGCTTGATCGGGCGCACAAGTCCTGCGCCTTATGGGTGTACAGTCTTGAATAGCTTGTGCGACTTCGTTTAAACAGTCTTGTCTTACTTAAAGGCTTTGGGGGGTTATTGACCGTGTCCCGGATATCCTTGGCATTATCTTACGAGATGGCCACGACCAGAGCACGGGGTGTAGGCGTACACTCGTCGTGTATAACTCTTTAATGTGGTGTGTCATTTAATTCTTAGCCCGGACAGCAGATCCCGGGCCACCAAAGATACGAGTGCATGTAAATCGTTCACAAGTTTATATTATATAATTATCCCAAGTTAATAAAAATACTTATGCCTTGTGCATTTAAATAAATTTTCAATCATTTTCAAAATGAGTCAGTCAATTTGTATTTACCAGTGTAAACTGACGTATTTTTCCCAAAAGGTTAAGTGCAGGTACTATACGAAAATAGGCTGGCTGTTTCCTAAGAGCGTCCACTATAGTCTCGCAAGCTTGGACGACAAATATCTGTTGAACTATTTTTATCTTACTTTATTTGATCCGCCTGTGGATCCGTTTCAACTACTGTGATATTTATTATTGCAATTTATTTAAAAGTTGAAATGTATCTATTCTGCTTCCGCTGTGCATTATTATATTGTGTTGATTGTCTATGACGATGCCAACTACGTCACTGTACCCCACACCGGGCCCACCGGTGACACGTGGAAATCGGGGTGTGACACGTTTTGTGCACTGTTCAAACTGTTTCGAGTCGCAATCCTTAATAATTATAAGCATCATGCATGCATCATGAAATATTTTTGTGAGTTCTTTAAACGTAAGCCATGTATTCAAGCACATCATATGTTCAAAATACACAACCATTAGATATAAAACATTGTTCACATTGTACGGAAATTACACGAAAAATGCCAATTGTCACACAATATAACAAAAGTTTATTTCCAAGCAATTATTATTTCAAAAAATAAATCCACAACACTATATTTTTCTCTAAATACAAGAACAAGATTTTACCAAGTCAAGATTTTCACTACACGATGATGTTTTAAACTCATGACAATTTGATGGACCTTACTTATTTGATTTCACTATAGCCTTTTCTTCAAAAGATGCCTCCTCACCGTGACGCCACTAGGGACGCAGAAATGGCAACAATGATTGCTCAGCATTTAGCTGCTGTACTCCCAGACATTGTGACCCAAGTTAATCAAATCTACAACAACAACAACAATGTTATCACGACCTGCAACTACAAACAATTAAACTCGGCTAAACCACTCAAGTTTAATGGGTCTGATAAAGCAACTGGGCTCTTACAATGGTTTGAGAGTACAGAAAGCACATTCCGCCATGATCAGTGTCTTAGTGAGCGCAAGGAAGAGTTCGCCTCGAGTGTGTTCCAAAAGAGAGCACTCACTTGGTGGAAGAGAGTCATGAGGGACAGAGGTGCAGACATAGCGATGGCACAAACGTGGGAAGAATTTCAGAATCTTATGAAGAAAGAATTCTACCCACGAAGCGAAATGAGGGCACTTGAAACCAAATTTTATTACCTCAAACAAGACAGTGGGGAAAACCCTGCCTACACTGACCGGTTTGAAGAGTTGAGACTACTCTGCCCCACTATGGTCACACATTCGGATCGGGCCATTGAGAAATACATTGATGGCCTACCTGATCTAGTCCAAGATATTGTCACTGGCAGCAAGCCCACAATGCTTAGGGAGGCTATCGAAATAGCCGCTACCCTAACCGACTCCCAAGTTAAAAAAGGGAAACTTTTTCAAAGGAAAAATTACACTTTTCGTCCTTTATGTTTGCATCGGATTGCAATGGATACCCTTTAACTTCAATAATTACAGTTACAATCCTTTATTTGAAAAACTCATTACGCCTTTCGTCCTTTAAGACTAACTAGATTAAAATTTTTAGTTAAGTTCTATCACATAAGGGTAATTTAGTCTTTTTAGCGATTTAATAAAAAACAAAAACCTAAAATATATGTACAGACATCTATCTCTTTAACACACACCTGACAACCCCCCCCCTCTCTTAACCCTTTCTTCCCCATTCAAATTCCCCTATTCTGCAATTTGATAACCCAGCAAACTCCCCTCTCTCTCAAAACACACGAAATAGTCACCACCACCGCCATTTTTCCGACAACATTTTTCCGGAGTAGTCACCACCACCACCACCATTTCCGGCGACATCCAGTCACCAGCACCGCCAATTTTTCCGGTTACCACTCCGACCGCCTGAAACATATTTAAAAGCACCTGCAGCCATCGTCGAAACCCTAACCATCGTCCCCAAAAAAACAGGGCCGCCGCCATCCTTCTTGAACCCTAGATCTGAACAACGTACGTAGATCCGATCTGAACCGGATGCCGTTGGATCTGTCCTAGCCCATTGATTCTTCGTTCTCGCTATTGGTGCTCAAAAAGGTCTGAACTATGGGAGACCTTCTTAGCATTTATAAATAAATTGATTCTAGTTGGTTAAAAGGTATGGCTATGTATTCAGAATCATGTAATTTGTTGGGAAGCCTTGGGATTTATATCAAATACATTATCAAACTGACTGTAGTGGATTTGAATGTATTGTGGATTGGATGAGAAAGAGCAATCATGAATTTGTCAACTGCTACATTACATATGAGTTACAGTTTTGTCCCTGTGTATTAAAATTATTTTCATATGTTATTCTTTATGGGAGTATTAATGAAGAGTAACTATGGTCTGATGACAATAAAATAAAGCTTTGTTATTAACGCACGGTTGGAGAAGAAAGGGGTGGCGGCGGTGGTGGCTTAGTGGTGGTGGGGTTTGGTTGGGGAGAGAGACTGAGATTGGTTTATGTTTTTGTTTAAATATATTGTTTTTTTTTTTTAAAATCAGTTTTGTTTACCCATAAATAAATGAGTGAATTTACTAATCTACCCTTATGTGTAATACACATATTCTGATTTAACTGAAAATTTTAACCTGGTTAGTGCTAAAGGACGAAAAGTGTAATGGGTCATCCAAATAAAGGACTGTGACTGTAATTATTGAAGTTAAAGGTTATCCACTGCAACACGCTACAAACATAAAGGATGAAAAGTGTAATTTACCCTTTTTCAAAAGGGAGACAAGAAACGAAACGTTGGAACTACTAAGGAGAAACCAAGGGAAACAAAGGCTGAACATTCTAAAAATTCTAAGAAGCGTAAGGCTTCAAAGAATTATACGATTTCCGCACCAATTCCAGTAAAATCGTTGCAACTATCATCACCCAGCTAATTCTCCATGCCGCCCGTGTACAATGTGTGGTCTTTTTGGCCATCTAGCTGTGAGCTGTCGCATCCAAGCAGCCCCTACTCAAACACGCCCTCGCTACCCAGCTGGAGCGTGTTTTCGCTATGGTGATTTGAATAATTTCAAGCGAAACAGCCCTAAGCTTGCTAACGCAAATGGACGAGTGTACAGTGTCAATGTGGCTCAAGCCGATGATCAAGCACTTATGATCATTTGAGCCTTTACAACATATTTCAACTATATTTGTAATGACAATATAATTTTCAAGAAGTTTTCTTCGTTCTTGTTTTTCATATTTCATTTACAAATTCCAACGTGATTACACTACGTCTAATATACAACTACATACCGACTTCGAGGACTCTGTTCTTTATTATTAGGAACTAAATTTTGCGAGTTAACATTTCGTAGCGTGCATGTGAGGTTCAACGTTTTTTGCTCTATTTTTTCTTAGTTGACAGACCCGTCACAACGCGTCCATTTTTTCTCTTTTGAAAAATTAGCAAGTTTTTTGTGCATTAGGAGTTGTACCCCAAACTTGGGGAGTTTTATCTTTTACATTTTAACCTAGAAGTTTTATCTTTTACATTTTAACCCATTTGAAATTTTTACTTTTAACCCAAAGTTTTCATCTTTTGTAATTTGACATAACACTTTATTATTTACAACTTTGGTCCCCCATGCTTTTTATCTTTCGCAAGTTTTTCATTTACATTTCGTTCTAAATTTTGTGAGTTAACATGTCGTAGCATGCATGTGAGGTTCAACGTTTTTTTGCTCTATTTTTTCATATTTGACAGACCCGTCGCAACGCGTCCATTATTTCCCTTTTGAAAAGTTTGCCGCAACGGGCGGGTCCTAGATCGACTAAGTTGTTATTTTCTATGTTTTACGTTTCTGATTAACTTTTTTGCATTAATACACTGTAACGGGTTTGCGTGATTCAATGATTTTAGTCTGCTTTTCGTTTAGTGTAATTTTTACGGTTTTATCTATTTTATTTTTACGATATTGAGAGTCGATGTGGTTGTGGCATTGGTGCTACTTGGCACGGTTTTACGAACGTTTTTAACATATTAAATTTTTTACTAATATTTTGTTTGAGTTTACCCCTATATTTTCTTTACTTATAAACTATTTTTTACGTGCATATTTTATGTACGGGTATGTATAAATATGATTTGTTCTACGTCCCAACGTAAACTTCTTTTATAGACGAGTCAGGTCAAATATAATACGTTTTCGTTTGAAGAAACCATTTTTACGTGCATATTCTTATGTACGTTTTCGTATAAATTCAAATTGTTCTACGTTTCGACGTAAATTCTTTGGGAAATGATTCATGTCAAATATAATATGTTTTCGTGTTTATTTTATGTATGTTTCGTAAAGTTTGTTTCGAACCGAGTGAAGTCAAATTATGGTTTCTTTTTCTCCCTTTTTTTCGAAAGCTCTAACTAATCCCTTTCGACTACATGTGCATATTTCCCTTCATATCCGTTACGTTTTCTATGTATTAATTGGGTCACATATAATACGTTATGATTGTTCGATATAAATTTGATTTACTTTACGTTTGATCCAATCACAATGCTTATACATATTAAATTGTGTTCAACTAGATACGTTGAAATGTGTGTTTTCATATAGTTAATGCATCATATAACGTTTGAACTAATCTATTCAATTTTTACGATGTACCCGCACCCGTTACGGGCGGGTCTTAACCCTAGTTATACCAATTTATCAAAATTTGCTTTAGTTTTCACTGGCTGTAATAAGTTTATGAGAAAGAGTTTATTTAATAATTTAAAGTTTCGAATTACATCATTTTGAATACAAATTCAAGTTTCCAAACACCAACTTAAAACACTATGGATGATAATCAAACGCATTGCCATTTTCACATTGAAACAATAGACTCACGTTAAATCAAACACTTGGTATGCGCTAACCGTGTGCTTTTAAAGAATATTGAAATTCAATCGAATTTTCTTAGTATACTCCAATTCCAATTCCGACAACAATTTCTTCAAATCAGACCGCGTTACCCTGCTAAGAACATCGTAGATACCTCATAAACTTCTTCACTCGTATACTTAGATCAATGAAAATGTCTAGAATTCTTAAAAAGTTGCATACTTCATCATTCACCTATTGTAGTTAATTAATTCTTTTGTTACAAATACAAATAGACATTTAAATATTCTTAAAGTTACCACACAATATATAAAGGCATCTCTCTACTCCTACATTAAGATCTAAAGAAAATCATTCATGTTCGTACAACTTGTACATGTAATGTAAAGAAGAGAAGCAATGAGCAAAGTTACCCACACAATATATAAAGGCATCTCCCTACTAGTACATTAAGATCTGAAGACACTCATTCATGTTCACACCTTCTACATGTACATTAAGATGGACATGGTGCAAACCTAATTACAAATCAAAAGTTAAAAACGAATCAGATCCCGAAACGTAATTGCAAATCGAAATTGAAATTAAAATCAATCAGTTAACAAATGAACGGATTTCGATCTGACTAAGGGCTGACGTCACAACCACCAAAACCATCCAAATGACTGCCCAAGTGTGGGAATCACATACCCCTTTATGTTACAAAAAGTACTCGTGGCTTCTCATGATTTTAGAATTTTTATTATTGCCTGAATAACGACTAATATATTAATTTATATAGATATATATGGAGAGAAGACTTGCAACTTCCATCAAGACAAAACCCAATTCTCCCTTCCATTGAAAAAGTCTTAAGAAGTTAACTTTTTTTTTTTTCATCAATCTCAAATATTTGATGCACACACCACATATATGTCCATATCCCCTCCTAAAGTCTCTGCTGATAAATTCGTGTTGATACTACACCATATAAACATGTCCCTTTCTTCACTTCAATATATATCTGAATCCAAAATAGCAATATTTTAGGACTAATTCAAGTTTCACAAAGCCAATACTCCTGTGCATTTACAAAAATACATCTCCGGTTGATGGAAGAAGTAGAGTTCAAGAAAGTTCATGATCCATTTTTCCAGCTCAATATGCTATCTTCAACAACTACAAACTCCCCTCATCATCACTGTGTTTGGGTGTCGGGGCCAATCATTGTGGGAGCTGGTCCTTCGGGTCTTGCCGCTGCAGCCTGTCTCAAGAACCAAGGTGTTCCAGCCATGATTCTTGAACAGGCAAACTGCATAGCTTCACTATGGCACTTCAGGACTTATGATCGTCTTCGTCTACATCTTCCAAAACAGTTTTGCCAGCTTCCACTTATGCCCTTTCCAGTAGATTTTCCAACTTACCCTACCAAACAACAGTTCTTATTCTATCTTGAATCCTACGCCAAAAACTTCGATTTGAATCCGGTGTTCAATGCAACAGTAGTGAATGCAGAATTTGATGGTAGGAGTGGGTTCTGGAGGGTGAAAACGAAGGTAACTGAATATGTTTCTCGATGGCTGATTGTTGCAACCGGTGAGAACGCTGCAGAAGTTGTGCCTACATTTGAGGGGATGAATGAGTTCAGTGGACCTATCTTGCACACTAGTTTGTACAAAAGTGGTGAATGTTTTGAACATAAAAGTGTTTTAGTTGTGGGGTGTGGGAATTCTGGCATGGAGGTATGCCTGGATCTATGCAATTTTAACTCTTTTCCATCACTAGTGGTTAGAGATTCAGTATGTCACTCTCTCTCTCTCTCTCTATCTCTCTCTCTCTCCCCCTCTCTCTTAAGAACACAATCAAAGATAGCATATGAAAAAAGTGTTATACAAGTTGCAAGATACAGATTTCTGAAATCTTGAACGGATCTAGGTAAAATTTAAAATTTTTCTTGTAATCAACATAATAAATTTTGCGAGATTTTTTTTTTTTTTTTTTGGTTAGAGGATTGATCACATCCTAGTTTCATTAACTTCCAAACAATTTAAACAAATTGGTCTTGATGAACATGGAAGTTTGATTGATCTTATACCAAAAAAAAAAAAAAAATTACTAAGGTTTAGGGATTTCCCAATCCATGTTGTCTATCTTTGTTCTTTCTTAATTTTAAGGGTTTTCTTTATATCTTCAAAGAAAAATATCAAATAACGAGTAGAGTAGAGAGATGGTACTGTTTCATTGAACTTTATCTTTGTTGGATGATTTTAGAGTGATTGATGTACTTCTACTATTACCATATATATGTACTTGAAAAAGAAAACACTAATTCTTAAAAGAATATTTCAGTAAAAAGAATTATTATGACCTAGATTTTCCAAAATTACTTTTGTTGGGATTATAGAATCAGTTTTATAAAATTAATTAATATGAAAAGATAACATATATATGACAAGTTAAAAGAGTGAATGACTTGGGTTTCAGGGTTAAAGCGTTCTTGAAATCCGTATGCATGCGCATTCATGTTTCACTTTGAACTCTTTTCTTTTAAAGCAATCTACAAACTCCCTGCAGTAAGAGATTCTAAAGAGTATTCAAACCCTCTCAATACTTATTTTTGCAAAACCCAATTTTTTTTTTTATTTTGTTTTATGGGAGCAACTTTTGCAGTTGCATGTGTTGCCACAAGAGATGTTTGGGATATCAACTTTTGGGCTGTCAATCTGGTTACTTAAATGGTTTCCTGTACGAATCGTTGATCGATTCTTGCTTTTTGTTTCAAGAATTATTATCGGTGACACAAATCGTCTTGGCCTCTATCGACCAAAACATGGTCCCCTAGAGCTAAAGAGTGTTTATGGTAAAACACCTGTATTGGATGTAGGCACGCTTGCAAAGATCAGAAGTGGAGATATCAAGGTACCTAGCTATCTACTTTTCTACACTCATATCTCAGTGTGTATGTATCGAAAAGTAATATTGTAAGCAATTGTATTACAAGATTCAAATCATGCTTTATGAGTGGGATTATAATGGGTGCGTTTGTTTAGTTGCAGTGTTAGATACTATCAATACAATCCACTACGTTCTAAGTATCTATGTCATGAAAACCTTAAACTTTGGTTCTATTGGACTTAATTCAAGTTATCCTTCTTTATAGAAACCTACATTAATTGTAATTATAGAATTGATTGGATATTACCTTGGCAACTACAATTAAATGGGTAACACTAATTTGGAACGTATATGGTTTTGTAGGTTTACCCCAAAATAAAGAAACTAGCATGTAACAGTGTGGAGTTTGTAGATGGAAGAATAGAAAATTTTGATGCAATAATTCTGGCAACAGGATATAGAAGTAACGTTCCCACTTGGTTGAAGGTATGATCTACATATAATTCGAAATTTCTAACAATGTCATTCATTCGTTCCAATTTAAATCTATTGTCAAACAAACTGATTTTGATGTTCAAAAAGTAGGGGGATATTTTTATCACATAGATATATCCACAAATGATAGTTTAAGCGAATTTCGATTGACATTCAAAACCAATACAACTAATAGAGAAGAAATGGTGTTTATAACAATGACTATCACTCTTATGGAATAAAGTCATCCTGTGATTTTTTTTGTAGGACACAAACTTATTCTCGGAGAAAGATGGACTTCCCAAAAAAAAGTTCCCGGAAGGATGGAAAGGCGATCAAGGATTATACGCAGTAGGGTTTTCGAAACGAGGTTTGTTGGGTACGTCTGTAGAGGCTACATGCGTTGCAGAAGACATCGCATCTCAATGGAACTCTTATGGAAGATGTGAGTTTCTTCAAGGACAAAATACTGGTATAGATTCTTAAAGAAATAACTTCATTTTTCATGGGTGTTTTTAGATTCATTAGAAGATATGTTTCATGTTTGACAAATGTGCATAAAACATATAGCTTGCACATAGTTCTTGTTGTCTATAGCTAATAATTAGGATATAATTTTGAGGTAAATATGAATTTTATTTTCTTTGTTTTTTATATGTTTGAATTAAGGAAAATTTTGATTTTTCTGCATTATTTATATTTGGTCTACTACTTTGTTTAAATCTATAGGAATAAATTATATTAATGGTAAAATGTAAAATAGTGTCATTTTTTAATGATATTTCCAAATAGCTATATCCTTAATCATATTCATATGCAACTTCTGATCTAATTACTTCTAAAGGTTCTTTTTATTTTACACGTTAATACCGGTCCATATTAAGTCACATAATAGTTACATGGCAGCGTGCGTTGAATAGAGGTTTTGTTAAGTAACCCGTGAAAACAAGATTCGAACATCATATCTCCTATCAAGAGAAATCAGGTACTTAACTCTACACCTTGAAGTTTTACATCCAAGATTCTTGAACTTCCAAATAACTAGAAGTTTGTACAGCATTCTAATTTTGGTTCCTCATCTCCCAAAGTAGTTTAGTTTTCTTTCTAATATTGGTTCGTCATCTCCCCAAATAGTTTAGTTTTACTTAGTAGTACAAAAGCAACATTCAACTTTCTATGTTTGTATCCATTCTTGTACAACCAAAGGTGTTTTTTCAACCAAAAGTTATAGTAAACCATGAACGTTAATTAATGGACAAGTAGTCACTCGTATTATCTGAAATGCTTGTACATATAACAGGTATTTGTGACATTATATTCCGTCGTATTCATATTCTTAAGGAAGTCATGAATTCACAATTTTCCAAAAGGCATTAATTTGCTAATGTTGGAATTTGCATTGCGAAAACATAACAAAACCCTCCTCTAATTGATGAGATCCTTCTGAGAGGGGAACCCAACAGAATGAACCGAGGACCACACACATAACCACAAGGCAAGGAGGTGTGGTACGTGGTGTGTGGGGTGGGTGAGTGGGGTTTGAGGCACTAAGCAAAGTCCACCACAAGTCCAGAAATCTTTAACTAAGTTGTATTGGCCTACTCCATTTTAAGACAAAAGCTATAGTGATGCGTGACAAATGGATGGATTGATGAGATCAAAGGAGTACAACTTTATCAACATGATTTACAAATCTTTGAATAAGGAAAAACCATGTCCATTGATACGTAGGTGGTAGTTCGGTGGCTACCTCAAGTGTAGCAACTTATACACTTATTAAACTGAAGTAAAAAGTGGCATAATCAAACCATCTTCAGTTTGTCTGATCAGCTAGACATATCTAATGATTTGAAATTATATAGTTTCATTATGAAGGGTAGGAGAAAGTGTCCTACAAAATCATTAGGGGACCCAAGAGATCTTTGTTGAACGATCCCTTTTCATTGAATTAATTTTGTTTTTAATCATTGAAAAATTAGTTACTGTAACATTCTTCGTTATACATATTTGAAGCATAATATATTTGAGAACCATGAATTGAATGAATATGATTTAATCGGTAACAAAAAGATTAAAGAAAACATTATATATATCCATGTGTTTGGGAAATCTTCTTTGATCATCATTATCATGAAACAAGTACATGAACTTGAAAATAAGTTTATACCTTTTAAAATATAAGTGAGTTTTGATGAGATTTTTTATGATGATTTGTTTGTTTCTCCTTTAAATCACTTTTAAAACATCTTTGGATCTTCAAACTAACTTTAAAGCTACTTCGAATGTACTTGAATCTTCATGGATGTGTTCAAAATTTGAATGTGGAGGTTGATGTGCGTTAAGTGTAATATGTTTTAGATGTATATTTTAAGCCCTTTTTACACTTTTTAGCTAAGTTTTAAATTTATAAACACGATATTCACTAACACTAAACACACATATGGGCAAGTGCACCCATCGTGGACGTAGTATAGTGTTGGTAAGATACCGAGATAGTCCAAGGACACAAGAGCTTTTAGTACCGGTTTATCCTCAACGTCTAAACAAATCAAAATGTTAGAAAAAGATTTTTAAACTAGAAAAATAAAACTAACTAAAATGCTGAAAAGTAAAATAAAAGTAAAAACAGATAGACAAGATGAATCACTTGAATTCGACTCGTGTGTAGCGTAACCTTTGATTATTGAGTAAATTACAAAGTTCGTCCTTTATGTATGTCATATATTACAAAGTATGTCCTTTATCTTTAATAAGCTTAGAAAACATACTCAATGTTGGTAAACCCTTACAAGTTATGTCCTTTAGTCATAACACAATTAGTTTTCATGGTTAAAGCTGACTAAGTCAACCCCACATAAGACATAAGGGTATTTTAGTCATTTTATCCTAAATATTATAATAAATAATCATAAAACCAATAAATAAAACAATTTTAGAATTAGATATGTACCCCTTCTCCTTCTCTCTCTCACCTACCCCCACCACCACCACAACTCAGCTGCCACCACCACCACCACCACCACCGATCTGCCACCACCACGACTTTCACTCTCTTACTCTACCTGCTCTCTCTCAATCTCTCTCTACAATCTCCTCTTTCTCTCTACAATCTCCCCAAATAACCTACCCACAAAGATTTACCCATGACTGAAGAAGAACAAGCTGCGTTTGATTTACCCCCATTTGTAAGTTGTATCAGTGGATAGTCGCCCTTCACCCTAAAAAAGTCAATCGCCCCCGCACACAACCCTTCCAGTTGCAACCAACGCCGCACCAACCAACGTATCCGTCACCACAAAATGTCCATCGCCACCATCGTTTCACCTCCTCTTCTCCAATCACTTCCCGCTACTTCTCGGTCATCATTCCCCATCACCTATTTCTTAAAACCCTCGTCTTTTTCCCTCCAATTAAACGTTTCTCCCCTCTGAAACACTAATTTCCGATTTACTATTTCGGTAATTAGCGTAACCGCTCAGGAAAACCTCTCTCCGACATCAATAACCCCTAAGTTTAGTTTCAAAACTCTCTAACAAGTTATTATTATATTTGCCTCTGATTTGCGATTACAAACAACGTACCTGAGATTGGAGTAAATTAGGGTTTTCGTTTCTTGCAGGTTGCCAAGATCTCATAGATCTGAGAGTGGCGGTGCCCGGGTGATGGTGGTGGCCGAGTGGCGGTGCTCGGGTGGTGGTTGTGTAGAACAGAGAGAAGTATGGGTCGCCGGAAAACTGGTTTGATACTCAACGGAAAATTGGTTTGGAACTTGCCGGAAAACTGGTTTGGAGCAAAGTAAACTTGCAAGTGAAGTGGTGGTGGTGGCAGATCGGTGGTGGTGGCGGTGGCGGTGGCGGTGGCAGGTGGGTTGTGGTTGTGGGGGTAGGATAATTAGAAAGAGAGAGAGGGAGAAGACAGTATATATTTATAAATATATACATATATATAATTCTAAAATTATTTTATTTATTGGGTTTATGATTATTTATTATAATATTTAGGATAAAATGACTAAAATACCCTTATATGGGGTTGACTTAGTCAACTTTAACCATGAAAACTAATTGTGTTATGACTAAAGGACATAACTTGTAAGGGTTTACCAACATTGAGTATGTTTTCTGAGCTTATTAAAGATAAAGGACATACTTTGTAATAAGTAGCATACATAAAGGACGAACTTTGTAATTTACTCTTGATTATTTTCTCACTTTTGCACTTGTTTAAGAGATTATCTTAGTTATTGTAGTAGGTCCCTCTTTTGAAGGTGATGTTACCCTCAACCCAGTAGTTTGAGTCAGCAAGGATACAATCCTAAATGGTCGGATTATTGAAAGATAATTAATTAAGTTATTAATGCATAATGAGGTAGGCCCCTCTTTTGAAGGCGACGTTACCCTCGGCTAAGTAGTCTGAGTCAGTAGGGATACAGTCCTAAGTAGCCGGGTTAAAGTTTTAATAGTAGTTTAACTTATGAGGGGGTCAAAGAGTTTGGACCCCCGCCATCCAATACCATTGGGTATTGAAGGAGGTCCCACTAAATTTGACCCAGGTCCTTTGCAGGATCTATACACTGAACAATGGCAAGACTCTTACCAAACCGTTTCCTTAATCCCCGACCAGGTAGCAAACATACCTCCATATAGACCGTGGAGATATGAATGGTGAAAATCTTTTATTTTATATAGACAGTAAAATGATGCCAAGACACCACGGACAAACGATAAGGAAGAATCACCTTCAACATAAGAAACTAGTAATTAAAGTCATTAATACAAAACCAATTAAAAGTGCAAAAGATTAAAAATAAAAAATATTACACTAAACACTTGTCTTCACCAGGTGATGAAAGAGACTTAGGCAAACATGGCCTTTGATTGTCAAGAACTCTTACGATCAATCTTGGATCCCGAGATGACTCACACACTCTATGATGGATGATGGTGGTGTGATGGTGGTGGGTGGTGGGTGAAGTGTGAGAGAGGTGGTGTGCCAAGGGATCAGTTGCAAGAGCTCCAAGCACTCCTATTTATAGGTTGAACAGAAGCTCGGGCACGACCCCGTGTCCACTGGGCACGGCCCCATGCCCATCCTACTCTCTTTCTTCATTAAATGCATTTTCATTAAATGCATTTTTGTCTGCATTAGTTGACCACGCCCCCGTGTCCGCTGAGCACGACCCCGTGTGCAGAAGCATATCTGACTATCAAGATCTGCCTGGATTTCGCGAATCTTATAGTTGACCACGGCCCCGTGTCCGCTGAGCACGGCCCCGTGGTGTGCGATAGAAGCTTCTACCACTTTGTCTTTTCTGCTGACACTTGGGCACGCCCCCGTTCTCACTGAGCACGGGGCGTGTTCAGGCTTCTGTCTTCTTGTTTTGCTTGGGAAGATGTTGTCGGGAGGTCGGGCATGCCACGTTTATTCCTTTTCTTGTATTTATGTTAGATTTAGCTGCCTTTTTGCTTCTTTTGTTCAATTGAGCTCATTTAATCCTGAAAATACAAAAGGAAGACAAAAGCACACTTTTTCCAACATTAGTACTAAAAAAGGGTTAGTTTTATGCCACGATTGATGTAATTTGTATGTTGCATTTTGCGCACATCAAATACCCCCACACTTGAATCTTTGCTTGTCCTCAAGCAAAACTCTTTATAATGTGGTTTTTTCACTCCCAAATGGAATGGGTAGAAGAGAAGGTTTTTGGGCTTGTCATAGAGTGTCGGGATTTCCAAGATTCTTTATTTAAGTTTTATTTTTATTTATTTACAATCCTATTCGTCATGATTTATTAAAAACGTTTCATAAGATAAATTACTTATTAGGGCATAACTTGCCTTTTTAAAATTCCATTTATATACAAGTTCACATACCTCACGGGGGATCACTCAACACTCGGCCGAAGGTGTATTTTTAGTGAATCACTCGAGAGCGGCATGGAACTTACTCCTACTATAAGCTTGCCAAGCAATCAATCCTCCTCCTTTTTAACTATATACCTTTGTAAATATCAAGAGGACTTTTTGGGTGAAGGGTTAGGCTTGGGCTAAAGGTGGGTGGTTGGGTTAGTGGTTAGTGAAAGGGCGAAAAGCGTAAAAAGCGTCGGTTTTTTGAAAGACTTTTCATTTTTCACAATTTTATTTTATTTTGATGAACCATTTCTTTCAAACAAAGTAATTTTTGATGAACTTGTTTGTTTATTTAGTTTCATCAATATATATATATATATATATATTTTCTTTTTTTTAGTCATAAGAAAAACCGAGCTTTGTTACTAAAAGAAAGGGTTAAAATAAAAAGGTTTAGGTGGGTAAAAAGGGTGATTGTTTTGGGTTAAGAAATGAAAAGGTTTAGGCTCAAAGGGGTTAACTAGGGGGATTTTGGGTAGGTGGTAAAAAAATTGAAAAATAATGGTGTAGAAAGAAAAAAGGGTTAGTCCTAATGCCTCCATCATTTACTTACTCGGGTTTAACTTGGTAAGGACCGGGAATGCATTGTTGTGGCAAGTTCTAGAGTCGTACGAACCAAGCGGCTATTCACACAAGAAACGAAAAATGTGCATTTAGTGTAAAGATATGTATTTGTATGCTCAATAAAGGCTCAAAACTCACTTTTGTGGAAATGGGTTTTTATGTGATCAATTATATATAATCCAATTTTCACTAAGCTTGTCATGTCGTTTCATAATTTTCTTATGTTGGTTCTTTTTGTCACGGCGCTATCGGTTGCAAACTTGTAAAAATATAACCTTGTTAGAACTTGAAATTCCCAACTTAAACTTAGACAAGTAAAAAAAATGAAAAATGACAAAAATTGGGGTGATTAGCGGTTCCAATAGAGTTTTGTGTAAAGCTTGTTAATTAGGACTTGCAAGATTCAAAGTTTTAGTATCCCCCCCCCCCACACACACACACTTAAATTACACATTGTCCTCAATGTGTCCCAAAAATAAGTTTTTAGGTTGATTGAATGAGTAAAAGGGTGTTAAAAGCAAAATTTTATGTTACTGGCACTCTGGACACGGCCCCGTGTCGGATGGACACGACCCGGTGGTCAGCTGCCAGTAACGAAAACTTACAGAAGGTGGACACGGGGGCGTGTTAGCTGGACACGACCCCGTGCCTGGCAAAAATCTGCAGAAAGTAAACAAACAACAGGTCTGGGAGGTGGCCACGGGGGCGTGTCGGCCGGACACGACCCCGTGTAGACTACTAATGTTCAGTACTCTAAGCCTCGTATGTACCTGTTTTATCAATAAATACCACACCAAACAATACCAAACATCCTAGATTACCAAGTTCAACATCCATGTCACAAAGTAAAAAAAAAACAAATGCAGAAAAATAAAAAGAGTTAGGGAAAGTAAATTGTTTAACACTCGGCACGCAGGCCGGAAATTGTTTGATAGAAAGAGGGGGTTTTAACCTGTGGGATCACCAACCACCTGCTCCTGCTCCTACTCCACCCGCCTAGTCCATGTCATCATCACTGCCCTCCTCATCACCTCCTTCTCCATGCCCCGCCATGTACTTCCGGATGCTTCCGATGTCATCTTGGATATCGGAGATGTTTCTTTCAATGGCCCTAACCCGGTTGTATGTATTGTTGGCGAGGTTGTAGGTGTTCCTGGTGCACATAAGGTTTTCCTACAAAAGATCATGCAAACTCTGAAAGTTAAGAAAACCACCTCCTTGTGAGGAGGATTGGCCTGGATCACCGTGAGGGTGGTACTGGTAGTGGGGAGGTTGTTGGAACTGTGGAGCGTGAAGGACTAGTGCCTCTTGCGGGTTCCATGCATGCCCTTGCATCCTCTGAAAGCTAACCGACCCGTCTTCCGCCTCATAGATTAGGTTCATGGAGCGGCAGATGTGTACATCGACTCGTCCTGACCATGGGCTCCTTTTGAAAGACCTAGGTATGTTCACGAAGTGCTTGAAGAAGCGGTACACCCATCCCCCGAAGAATATAAGGGTTGGTGCATGAGCTAGTGTAGGATCGTGCGACTGACCCAAATGAGTCGTTTAGAGGAGTTTTACTCTATTTCAGGTGCGGAAAACAAGAAAAAAGCTAGAAATAACTAAATCTTCACTTAAATCACTGATTGTGTTGATCTGATATTGATTACAATCAAACCGCACACCGGCAGCACTTCGGCGTGGAATACAAGGACTGGATTACTGGTTTCGCTCTAAAGTGACATATATATAGGTGCCTTATTCCGCCCGAAACGTCCAAGTGTCACTTGGAGCGAAATTAAGGTTAGGAGCGAAATCAGACTTTTAAACACTCTAAACCAGCTGCTTTCTCATAAAACGTGCCCTGATCTATACTATCTAGTCTAAGACTCGATACAAGACGAAGTCGACAGATGTATGCACCAACAGACTCCCCCTCAGATGTTGACGAGTCGTAAGTGTCGAGTCTTTGACAGTGTCATGACTTCGCATCTTCAGTCTTGATCAGTCTCTGGGCTTCACTCTCTCTTCTCATCTTCAGACTCCCCTTTGCGATATGCTGGCATTCCTCTATTTCTTCAGTGTTGGGATTGAACCCTACCAAAGGAACAGATAATGAAAGCCAAAACTGGATCAGAGCAATGGATCCAGAATAAGCAGATGTTTGGTTGCAAGTCTCTCCCCTTGAAAGTGGTTTCAACATCTCCTGACTTCCTATCTGCTGATCATGCAAACTGCTGACCTACAACTGCTGATCAAGACAAAGTCTGATAGAAGAACTAAAGCTTTGCTACTCAATCTACTGCCATGCTTCAAGCACTGCTGATCATGACAAGTACTGCTGGGATTACAGCAGTGGAAGGATGCAGCAGCAGTTTATACTAGTTTATGTAATGAAATGTAATATCAGTAGTTAGCATAGCAGTGTTTGTATAGATCAGAGGTTAGAGTTTGTTAGGAGGTTAGATCTCACTTTCATGGTGACATCAGCTTAGATGCTCAGTGGTTTGCAAGTGCCTATAAATAGAACAGTACTCTGTACTGTTCTGTTTAGCTCTTTCACCATCTTCTTTCTGCACGAACAAACACTGAGATCGGGCTGAGGGGGAGATTGCATATCATACTTGCATTGTAATCAAAGTTTAAAAATAAATTTAATCATTTGATTCATTGTTGAAAATGTATGATTGAAAGCATTTCTTCTGTTTGATTGTGAAAAGTTTGCTTCCATATAATTTCCGCTGCACTACTCTTTCATTTGTTCATCTAATTTCAAACACAAATCACAATCAATCCAAACTCAGATCCTAACAATTGGTATCAGAGCTTGGACAGTCAAATTTGATTTAACAATCATTTTGACGTAAATAGTTCAGCTCAAAATTGTTGATACTGATCGTTTGTTCGGTTTGTTGAAAAACAGAGCAAGGTTTAATCACCGATAAAGTTGATTAATCAGTGCCTGTAAAACAACCAGAAAGATGTCGCAATCACAAGATGATAAAAATAACATTGGCTCTTTGTTTAAACCACCTATGCTTAAAAGAAATGAGTACAACATTTGGGAGCGAAGGATGAGTCACATCCTCGCTCAACAAAACACTTGATGTTGGAGGTCTGTCATTTTCGGTCCTCATGTTCCTATGGTGCCAAGCGCAGAGGACACTAAAAAGTTCGTTCCTAAACCAACTGAAAATTACACTGAATTTGATTTTCAGAAGTTCGAACTATGCCAAAGCGTTTAGCATCATAGCCTCTGCACTACCCAACGAAATCTATGATGGGCTGTTACATTGTAACAGTGCCAAAGAATTGTGGGATGCATTGAAGGAACAATTCGGAGGAACGGAAGAGGTTATTGAAAACAACAGGGAAATTCTGAATCAGCATAATGAAACATTTGTTCATATCAAAGGGGAGTGACTAACCCAACAACTTGAACATTTCAGTTGTCTCATCGGTGAACTAAGGCTTGTTAAGGTTACATTTCCAAATGCAACCCAAAATAGCAGGTTCCTTAGATCACTGCCAGAAAAATGGGATACAATTGCTTTTGTCACCAGAAATTCAGCTGAATTCAAAGATCTAACCCTGACCCAACTCCGTGGTAGACTCCTGACCTATGAAAGGGAGTTAAACCAGAAAAGGAAGTTGCAAGAGTCTGGTAAAGTTGCTAATGACTATTCATTTGGCAGCACAACTCTGTTTGGTCAGGAAGAATCTGGCAGCAGCAGTAAGGATCAGAGTTATGATCACTTTATTGACATAACTACTGGGGGTAATTTTAACAACTCTGATTCTCACTCTACAAATTATGCTTTCACTGCAAATACTGAAAACCAGATGTCAGATAATTTGTGTTTTGAGCTGAATGATTTGCAACATTTTGATCCCACTGACTTAGAAGAGATGGACATCTTGAATCAATTGGCTTTGCTTAGTGTTAGAACAAGCAAATACTACAAAAGAACAGGGAGAAAATTCCCAGGGCTTCATGGGAATTTAAGGGTGGGGTTGGATAAGTCGAAAATCAAGAGTTACAAGTGTAATAGGCTGGGTCACTTTGCTAGGGAATGTAGGAGTCAAACCACTGGTCCCATAATTACTCACCCTGGCTCAAACCCTAGACCGCAACAACAAAACACTGTGCACTATACCCAATATGCCCCTGCAGCACATGTTAACACTGCTCATTATGCTGCAACCCCTGTGCATGTGCATTATGTTCAAACCACTGTTCCACAAATTCAGTATGTTCAAACCCCTGTCCCTCAGGCACAAGTGAAACCTGTTGCACCTCAACCAGCTGCTCCAACAGTGGCACAACCAGATCAACAAAGCTTTTTCACACAAGGCTTTGTTGATTGGAGCAGCATGCCTGATGAACTTGGTGATGAAAATTTTGCTCTCTATGCTTCTAATGATGCTTTTGATGATGAATTTTGTTTGATGGCATTAGAGTCAATACCAGAAGGGGTTGAAACTGAAGATGAACAGCTAAGTGCTGAAACAGTGGATGAAGTTGTTGAAGTAGTGGTTACTACAGTTGCTGGTGAACTACTGCTGGAAGAAAATTTAGAAACCCTGATTGAACCACTGACCGACCCTTGGTCCAAAGATGGCAAAGAGAAAGAAGATTTGAAGAAAGCTGGTGAGGAAGAAGAGAGAGCTGATTAAGAAGAAGATCATCAATGTGATTGTGCCATGATGGCTGCTGCTAAGGTATCACCTCAAGTTCTTGAAAAACTGTGTTCAGACAATTGCATTATTGCATTTGCTAACATTAAAGAGGTGAATGAAAATCTTAGGGATAAAATCTTGTCTGATGAGGTCAAATTTGAAAAGTCACTAAAAGAACTTAGAAACAAATTGGCTGAAAAGGATAAAGAAATCAGCAGCTTAAAAGAAGAACAAAGCATAACCAAAACTCAAATCCAAACTATGTTAGAAACATACCAAGTTTGCAAAAAGGAGTTAGAGTCTACACAGATCACCTGTGAAAGATGGGTAGAATCTTGTAAAGGGTATGAGGTTATGCTTGAGAAACAGCTTAAAAGCAATGTCAAGTTTGGTATAGGACATAGAAAATATGATGATCTTGTAAAACTACTGCAATACAAGCTGTTTCTTCTGAAATCATACCAACCAACAAAAGTGGCCAAGAAGTTAAAATAACTGACAAACTTGGTAACAAAATTACTCTAGAAAGATCTGTGGGATCTTCAACTTTTGAAGAAATTGAGAAATACAAATTTAAACCCACATGGTCTGATGAGTGTGATATCCTTGAAAATTTCAAATCACTGATGGTGTCAAAGCTCCAAAAGCAAAGGTCATTCCTATCAAAGATATCCCAACAGAGGTTCAAAACTCTGTTGCAAAGGAATCTGAGAAAAGGAATAAAAGAGAAAAAATCAAAAACTTGTTTTGTGAATTCTGTGAAAAGAAGAATCATCTAACAAAAGATTGTTTTCATCTAAAAGCATATGATATCAACAAAACAAGCATCATTTTACCTGCTGAAAGCTGCACCATCTGTGGTAAAGATAATCACAAAACTCAAGAATGTGTGTATCTCAAAAACTTTGACATAAAAAAGAATGAATACACTGCAAAAACATCCTTGAGTCCATCAACATCATCTGTCAAGTTCACCAAGAAACAACCACTGTTTGTCCCTGTCCAAACAGCTGTCACAAAATAGCTGAACCAAAAGTCTGTCCAAAGAGATGTACAGGTGACTGATGCACCCCCTGCCAATCAATTCAGAAAAGGCAAGGAAAAAGCATCATACCAAAGGATTCCACATGTTTATGAGGCTTACAAAAAGCCCTCTAAACCAAGAGTGAACAGACATCCTTTTGGTTATCAACAGATGATGGGCCAAAACCCCCAATAGTGGTTAGAAAAAACATTCTCAAAAATGTTCAAACCCCTGTGTTAACCACTGTCCATGCATCTGCCTCCATCCCACACACTGTTGAGACCCATCCAAAGCCCTGTTGGCTTTGGAGACCTTTATGAACTAATCCTTTTACTTCATGTGCAGGGAGCTTATGCATGCTTAGATAGTCTTTGGTATGTAGATAGTGGAGGCTCCAGGCACATGACAGGATGTAAAGCCCTTCTTCAAGATTTCAAAATTCATGGAGGGGGTGATATATCCTTTGATAATAATAGTAAGGGAAAAGTTCTGGGGTCTGGTACAGTAAAGTCTGGAAATGTAAAATTTGAAAATGTCAATCTTCACAAAGGATTGTTGTAGGATTATTAGACCAGAAATGGTTAGTAAGATTGAAGCAATAACCAAGAAAGGCTCAACAAAACTTGTTGCTCAAAGAAGTGGCAATGTTTATGTTGTTGACATGTCAAGAGAGTGTCCCAGAGCTGATGCCTGTCTGTTCTCAGCTGCCTCTAACAAAGAGACAGAGTTATGGTACAAAAGACTGGGACACACAAATATCAAAACAATCAATGAAATTTCAAAAAATGGCTTAGTAAGAGGCTTACCACAAAAAATGTTTTCATGTCCTGAACATTGTGTTTCATGTTTAAAAGGAAAACAGCACAAGAGCTCTTTTAAGTCCATTGAAGAGTCCAAAACAACCCAGTGTTTGCAAATGCTGCACATGGATTTGTTTGGCCCACTGCAAGTCATGAGTCTCAAAAAGAAAAGATATTGCTTGGTTATTGTTGATGACTTCTCTAGGTTTACATGGACCTTCTTTTTACACTCAAATGATGAGACTGCAGGCATTTTGCAAGACTTTGTGATACAGGTTGAAAAGCAATTTGACCTTCCAGTAAAAGTCTTAGGAGTGACAATGGCACAGAATTCAAAAATAAGGAGTTGGATGCCTTCTGTGTGAAGAAAGGGATTGTAAGGGAGTACAGCATCCCTAGAACACCAGAACAAAATGGGGTGGTTGAAAGAAAGAACAGAACATTGATTGAGGCTGCAAGAATCATGCTTGCAGATTCAGGTTTGCCATTAACTTTTTGGGCAGAGGCAGTAAACACTGTTTGCTATGTCCAAAACAGAGTTTTGATCAACCCCAGGCACAAAAAGACTGCTTATGAAATTCTGTATAAAATAAAGCCATTAATCTCATATTTCAAAGTTTTTGGTTGCCCATGTTTCATTTTAAACTTAAAAGATTCTATCTCAAAGTTTGCAGCCAAAATTGATATGGGATATCACCTGGGATACTCAACCACTGCTAAGGCCTACAAAGTGTTTAATACACGGACCAAAGTAGTGGAAGAGACTTTGAATGTAAAGTTCAATGAACTTTCATCAATGAAAATCCCTGCAAATCCTGCAGAATTGTTTGATCTTGAAAAATTCACTTTTGAAAATACTGCTATCAAGACTAACACTGCAGGTCCATCAGAAGATTCATCACCAGACTATGGATATGAGATCATCATTCCTCAAAATTCTGCTTCAACAGGGAGAGCATCAGTTGTTCAAAACAGTTGTCAGAGCTCAACCAATGCTACCTCAACAGTTGTTGACCAAAGTAGCCCCTTTAACCACTGCTTCCACCTCATCAAACACTGCTGACAAAAGTCCTCAAACAGTGGATCAAAGTCAGCAGGTGTCCACACCTTTACCCCCTATGCCACCACCTTTTGAAGCCACTGCTGGGTCATCAAAGTCACCAGCAGTGGTTAGCTCAGATGATACACATCTGCAGCCTTCACCACTCAATGCCATTATTCCATACCAAGGAGAGCTAATCTTCTTGAAATCTCATCTACCAGATCAAATCATTGGCAACATCAATGAAGGGGTGCTCACAAGAAAGCAGTCCCAAAACATTTGTCTTTTTGCAGGTTTTCTATCACTTCATCAGCCAGTCAAGTACCAAGAGGCACTGAAAGACAACAGCTGGGTAGAAGCTATGCAAGAGGAGCTCCAACAGTTTAGAAGACAACAAGTATGGGAGCTTGTTCCATTGCCAGAGGGTGTGAGTCCTATTGGCACAAAATGGATCTTCAAAAATAAAACTGATGAAAGGGGTATTGTTGTCAAGAATAAAGCCAGGCTTGTGGTTCAAGGTTTCAGACAAGAAGAGAGCATTGATTATGATGAAACATTTGCCCATGTTGCAAGACTTGAAGCTATCAGACTCTTTCTGGCCTTTGCTGTCAACCACAACATCAAGGTGTATCAAATGGATATCAAATGTGCATTCCTCTATGGTAAGATTCAAGAGGAGGTTTATGTTTGTCAACCTCCAGGTTTTGAGGATCCATTTAATCCAGTCATGTCTAGAAGCTAAATAAAGCTTTGTATGGCCTGAAACAAGCATCAAGAGCCTGGTATGAAACTCTGTCCACCTTTTTGCTTTCCATTGGTTTCACCAGAGGCAGGATTGATAAAACACTGTTTTTAAAATGGAGAGGAAAGGATTTGTTGATTGTCCGCATTTATGTGGATGACATCATTTTTGGAAGCACATGTAATAAAATGTGTGAGGAGTTCAGACAACTCATGACAGCTGAGTTTGAAATGAGTGCAATGGGTGAACTCCAGTGCTTTCTTGGTCTCCAAGTAAGGCAACTGCAAAATGGTACTTTCATCCATCAAGGCAAATATGCCAAAGAACTTTTAAAGAAATTTGATATGGATGATTGTAAGCAATGTAGTACACCCATTGCAACCAATAAATTGATCATGTCTGAAGAAAAGGATGATTTGGTTGATCAGACCTTATATAGAAGCATGATTGGGTCTTTATTGTACCTAACTGCATCTAGACCAGACATCATGTTTGCAACATGTGTCTGTGCAAGATCCCAATTAGCCCCTAGAAAGTCAAACCTTATTGCTGTAAAAAGGATATTCAGATTCCTCAAAGGTGCTCCCACACTTGGTATCTGGTATCCAGCTGATGGTAAAATTGAGCTTGCAGGTTTCTCAGATAGTGACTTTGCTGGATGTGATAAAACAAGGAAGTCCACTTCAGGAGGGTGCCAATTCCTAGGCAATTGCTTAGTGTCTTGGCAAAGCAAAAAGCAAGAAGCTGTTTCCACATCCACTGCTGAGGCAGAATACATAGCTGCTGCAAGCTGTACAGCCCAACTGCTCTGGCTTCAAAATCAGTTACTGGATTTTGGTATCACTGCCTTGAAGACACCACTTATATTGGACAGCCAGGCAGCAGAAAATATCATCAAAAATCCAGTTTCCCATTCTACCACCAAACACATCGACATCAGACATCACTTTGTGAGGGATTGCTATGAAAAAGGTTTGATTTCTCTGCATCATGTTCCAACTAAGGATCAGCTGGCAGATGTGCTAACCAAAGCATTAGACACATCCACCTTTGAAAGCTTGATCTCTAGGATTGGCATGCTCAACATGGAATAACAGGCAAAATCCTGTTTTTCTATGAATAAAAGCATTAAAATGTTTTCAGAAAATAAAAAATCCATCCTTAAAAATAGCTAAAAATGAATTTTTCATTAAAATCCTAAAAGTCTGCCATAACCACTAATGGGTTCAAAAGTCTGTACTACAAAAGTCTGTCCACTATTGAAAGTCATCCCCTGCTCTCATTTTCTTTGATAACCACTGATGGTCAAAATCCGTGTTGTATCCATTGCTGAGCTAGCTACTGATAGTGAAAAGCATCCACTGTCCTCCATTACCATTACAACTACTGTCTTCACAAGTTGTTTTCACAAACTGTACTGTTCAAAAGTACTGTCCTTCACTTCACCAGGGGATGGCATGTGGACAGTACTTAGTGGTCAGACCTTTTGTAACCGCTGCCACATCAGCATTCACTTTTCATCAATAAAACCCCCTTTCAAAACCCAAACAGGGTTTCACTGTCGAATTGAATTCTTAAAAATTCTCTTCTCAAAGCAGTTTCCAATCCATTCCATCAAATTTATCCACATTCTCATCTTCGATTCTCATCTTCAAAATGACAAAATCGAAATCATCCGCTAAATCTTCCAAAGGGGCCTCTCAAAAGGCTACCTCCACTGAAATCCCACACAAACCGTCTTATAATCTACTGGGTCTTCTCACAAAACCCGGCCACATCGATACATTTGACTCCATCCTCGATATTATCAACGCATCAAAGTACAAAACTTTGTTAACCGTTGATGCACCCATTTACCTGCAAACTCAGAGAGAGTTTTGGAAAAATTGTACCCTTGAAAAACAAGGAGAAGGTGTCATAGCTATTAACTCTACTCTGCAGAAGAAAGCAGTCCGAATAACACCGCAATCCATATCTGAGGTCTTTCAGCTCAATGATCAGGAAGGTACAGATTCTTTCCTTAAAAACGAGTTAAAAATTGACTTCATTGAGCGAGGGTATGCAGACACAATGATGAAGAGGGATACCTTAGAAAAAGGCTTCTTCCCTCCTACAACAAGATTTTTATTCCATACCCTCCTCGTGTGTGTTTCAAATAAAACCACCTCTTTTAATGAAATACCATTGAAGATTCAAAACTTGGGATATGTTATTTTACAAGTAGAAAATTTCAACTATTCCAAGGTAATCTTCAATAATTTGGTTAAAAATGTTGAAACAAAATCATTCTTACTGTTTCCAAGATTTTTAAGTTATTATAGAAAAAATTCAGTAAGAATGATATTGCGGTAATAAATCAAGGTGACTCTTTTCAAATAAAAAGCTTAACTTCTGAAACATTTACAAGAATGTCAACACCTTGCAAAACACAAGCAGAGGTGCCTGGGCAGATTTTAGCAGCAAACACTACTCCTCAGGTATCTGCTGCTGAGCCCACTGCTCAAGGTGATCCAGGTAGCCAAACAACTGCCTTGAAACCCGCACCTAAAATCATCAAAAAACCACAGAAAAAGAAAAATCAAAAACCCCCCAAACCCATCAAAAAGGCAACTCTGGAGGATGAGATACCAGAGCAACTGCCTGTGACAGCACAAAAGTCACCACAAACCACTGCTGCTACTTCCTCACAGCAGTTGGTCAAAATATCTCAAACCTTAGCCGAAACTCCTCATGTCTCTTCACAAAAAGAACAGGTTGTACACATAGGGTCACCACATCATGATGCTCTGGAAGCACTCGTTTCCATCATCCACAGCCCAATACCCGGGGCAATTTCTCTTTCTAAACCTACCTTCACATCCCCAATTCCACCAAATACCAAACTACTGTTGGATGCAATTGATCTGAACCTGGCACAAACCAGTCCTTCTCAATCACCTGTCCACGAGAATATACCTCAACAAAAGACTGGGCCTGATGTATCAATCTTTGCTAACCCATAAACACAACCTGAGGAGGTTACACCCCTTGAGTTACAAGTAACTCTTGATGGTATTCCAAGTGAAGCAGCCACTACAAGTGTTGAACCTACAGGTTTACACTTGGACAGTGGTTACATCAATAAGACTTCCTTGGAGGCAATTCCTTCCATAACACCTCTGTTATCTACTAGTGAGTTTATATTAACCACTGGTTCCATCAAAAGATTATCAAGTGTTGAAGGAAGAAGACCCCAGTACCAAGAAAAAGGGGCATCAGTTGTTGATGTTTGGAGTACACTCCCTACCTCAACTTCTGATAAAACCACTGCTAGTGGGAAATCAGATGATCCCATTAAATTGGGTGATGGTTTAAAGTACCAGGAATTGACGAAACGTGTTGAAAATCTGGACGCATCTATTGTAGAAATAAAAGAAATGTTGCAACAGTTGTTAACAGTTCAAAAGGTACCATCCACTGCTGTTCCACCTCAAACACCTGCTCCACCATGAAAAACATGTTCAAGATCTCAAAACTGCAATGGAGTCTAGGTTCAAGGATACAAAAGATGCCATCTTGGCTCTCAAGGCCCATTTTTTTACAACCACTGGCACTGCTCCTCCGACTGTGATTTATATTGATGAACTCCCTGCAGATAATGCCAAAAAGGGGGAGAAAGTTAAGGAGTGGATAAAGAAAGGGATTGATAATGGGCTATATCTTGATACAGTAACAGGTGCAATGCTCAGATAAATTCCTTTGCCAGATAGTAGTAAGAAGGTTGATGTTACCCAGAATGCACTTGATGATGCTGTCATAAGTGTAAAAAGGGATAGAGTGGCAAAGGCCCTATCAAGGTGGAATGAGGAGAAGAAACCTTTCATGAAGCTGAATGCGCAGGGTTGTTCTGGTGAAAAGGATGATCAAAATCCTGCTCCTAAAAGAAATCTTACTAGAAAAGTAAGGAAACCCAAATCCACATCCAGTTTTTCAAAGCATTCCTCAAAACCACTCCCCAAAAGCCACCAACATCAAACCTCCATCCAAACAGTTGCTGAAACTCCTGTTGTATCAACATCTGCTGGTACCTCAGTTGTCACAACAACTGCTCCCACTTCAACACACACCACTTCAACACACACCACTAGCACTGCCTTACCTCCACCATCAGTTCCTGCCCTAAAGCAGAAGACAGCAAATGTTAAAACATCTGCTGTAATGACAACAGTGTTTGAAACACCAGTTGTTTCAACAGCTGTTAGTCAGTCACAAACCACTGCCACTAAAATCACTTCCACTGTTCCACCCAAAACATCATCTGCCTCTCCTAAAATAAAAAGGAGAAGGGTTATCATATCAGATGATGATTCTCCATCACCACCACCAACAGCTTCAAAATCCCAAGCACTTGTCACAATTCCAAAACCCATTCCTCTCTCTTCAGCTCAAATTTACAAACCCTTACCTCCTGCAGGTGTTCAATTTCCTCTTGAACTCATAACAGTCAGAGATGAAATTAAGTCTTTCTACTATGAGGATGACCCTGCCAAAAGGAGCTTGCCATCGATTGAAGGATATCCCAGACCAACTAATATTGAAGAATACTTGAAAATCAAGGCCAAGCAAGCAGATGATATCTCAATCAAAAACAAATAAGGGAAATCTGATAGAGAGTATCAACAAAACTATCAGTTTCTACTCACTCAGGTCAGAGCTTTGGAACAACTTGCAAAAAATGTATGTCAGCAAATCTTTGAAAAGGCAGATGGGTCCTTGAGAAAAGACTACATTGAAAACATCATGACCTACAAGACATACAAGGGGGAGAAACACATGTACAGAAACTGGACCATTCCTGAGCTTCAAAAAGAAGTAGCCAGGATTCATGAAATGATCAAGAATTAGGTCAAGCAGACTCCCCCTGAAAATTCAAGAAGGTTGAAGCTGACAAAGCCTTAGAGCTGAAGAGAATGAAAGAGGAGCTGATAATTGCTGAATATGGGTCAAAGAACTCTGTGTCTAAGTGGGGAGAAGCAAGGATCAGGGCCACCTATAAAAGGTTGGAGGAACTTAGGAAGAAAGATCCAACAGCTCCACAAAAATCTAATTACTCCAAAGCAGAGGTTTCAAAAGACCACCAAAACTGCAACCCAAAAGAACCACTGCTCCTGCTGGTACTGCCATCTACAAAAGAAGGAGACAAAGCCAGTTGGGTGCTGAAAGAGTTCAAGATTTAATTACTAGAAATGCCATTGTGAAAAAGGGCATTTTGTTAATGTTGAAAGAAGAATCTAAACTGGAAAAATCTACAAGTACTGCTCAGCCAGTCATGAACAGGCCAGCATCACCAAATTTCTCAACAAATAAAAATCTCCCAAGAAACCCATCAGGCTCAAAAATACAAAAGTGGCAAACTCACAAACAGACCCACGTATTGACTATGATCAGGTCTGATGGCGAAGTGAAGAAATTAACAAGGGAACAAGCTCTTGGCCTGAGTCTTGAAGATTTGCAGGATTTCCTTGATCTTCCACTTAGCAGGGATGATGATGATACAGGTGCCTTAACTTTTGAATTACAATTCAAAGGGCAAATAAGGGAACTGTTGTTGAGGCAATAAAGATCTACAATAATGAAGAGTTTTGGCATTATCTGTTTCAGGGGGAGATTGTTGGGATTGAACCCTACCAAAGGAACAGATAATGAAAGCCAAAACTGGATCAGAGCAATGGATCCAGAATAAGCAGATGTTTGGTTGCAAGTCTCTCCCCTTGAAAGTGGTTTCAACATCTGCTGACCTCCTACCTGCTGATCATGCAAACTGCTAACCTACAACTGCTGATCAAGACAAAGTCTGATAGAAGAACTAAAGCTTTGCTGCTCAATCTACTGCCATGCTTCAAGCATTGCTGATCATGACAAGTACTGCTTGGATTACAGCAGTGGAAGGATGCAGCAGCAGTTTATACTAGTTTATGTAATGAAATGTAATATCAGTAGTTAGCATAACAGTGTTTGTATACATCAGAGGTTAGAGTTTGTTAGGAGGTTAGATGTCACTTTCATGGTGATGTCAGCTTAGATGCTCAGTGGTTTGCAAGTGCCTATAAAGAGAACAGTACTTTGTACTGTTCTGTTTAGCTCTTTCACCTTCTTCTTTCTGCACGAACAAACACTGAGCTCGGGCTGAGGGGGAATTTGCATATCATACTTGCATTGTAATCAAAGTTTAAAAATAAATTTAATCATTTGATTCATTGTTGAAAATGTATGATTAAAAGCATTTCTTCTGTTTGATTGTGAAAAGTTTGCTTCCATATAATTTTTGCTGCACTACTCTTTCATTTGTTCATCTAATTTCAAACACAAATCACAATCAATCCAAACTCAGATCCTAGCATTCAGCATTATCTGCTTCAGGATCGTTGTCTGGCTTTCACAGGTACATGATCATTAGTCTGGCTCAAGCTTTGTCCACAGAATCGAAACCTGGCAAATGCTCTATCCACAAAGTCCTCAGGTATCTGAATCTGGCTCTCATAAGGTTCACAGAATCTAATAACCTGGCTCTTCAGAAGATTTTTCCAAGATCGAAACTTGGCTCTAGCTCTGCTCAGGATTGATAATCCAGCTCATGCTTAACCTGCATAACCTCTACCTCAAAGTAAGTTCATTTAACCATTTGAATTATCACATGCACCAACACTGACTCTCCCTCAAAAATAACTATACTCTTTGACAAACCATTTGTTAATTTGATCAGAAAATCATTTGAGTTCAAATACACACTCCCCCTCAAATTATGCTCATCATGTTTAGCACTCAGAATTTTTTAAAATCAGCTTTTCAATATCAGTTGTCAAAAATCTTTTTGAATTTTCAAAATTTTATGCTAAAACACACCGAAAATCTTTTTGGATTTTTGAATTACAAAGAAAATAAAGACACAAATTGTAGAAATAAAGAAATGCAGAAATGAAATATTTGCGAGCTTGTGTAAGAGGATCATATCAGTATATGAGATGAGTCACGAACACCGTTAAGCTTCATTTCATTTTAAGCTCTAAACAATTCACCTAGATTTTCAGTATATTTGTCCACTTAAATTTTCACACAAATTTCAACTGTTTCGAGATACGATATTAATGTCTTAATGACTTTAACTTATTCTTGTGTCCCACTACTTGAATATACTCCCGTATCCAGATCCCAATATTCAGTCTTACAGGTGAGTATACCACAAATGATATCTGTTCAGGGGTTAATTGCGAGGGCCGTGAGAGCTCAGGTCGATACTTCCATATACGCAAAGAGATGACGGCTTCGACTTCTGGTGTGTCCCCTTTAGAGGATCTTTTGTTACAACAGCAATGACTATCAATTTTATTGTTT
The DNA here is from genome assembly GCF_002127325.2 of Helianthus annuus. NCBI lineage: Eukaryota > Viridiplantae > Streptophyta > Magnoliopsida > Asterales > Asteraceae > Helianthus > Helianthus annuus. The sequence continues at coordinate 69,368,954 of NC_035437.2, read as the reverse complement.
CGTCAATTTGCTGAGGGCGAGCTTATATTTGAAAGCATTTGCAGAAAGTATTATCCGGGGAGTAGGTCAGAACTTCCATTCAGCAGAAGTCCCGGGATAATACCCCAGATATCACTGAGCATAAAGACTTAGTATCTCAAAATAAGGGACCTTTCAGACAAGATTTCAGGGGTTACCTATATATCCAAGAAGTTGTTACCCAAAAATAAGCAAGTTTGAATTTTTAGGTTTATATCTTGTTACAATTTACTAAATGTGCAAAAACCTACTGAAACATCCGCAGTAAGATTGTTTATCACATTTTAACTTTCCATTTCTTTAGCATGTTGTGACAGTCCACTGATGTACTATCATTTCCTCTTTTCACAACAAAACTCATTTTTAATTTTATAATGTTTTTGTCTTTTTCAAATTTTCTAATGTTTTTGGATTTTCTGAAAATTTCTACTCCTCCTAATATGCAAACACATTTAAAATAAATTTGAAAACTATCTAAACTCTTGACCAAAATACAGAAAATTCAAAACAAACTGTATAAGGAAAGTGACAACCGATATCGAATTGCATCAAATCGCCATCCACTTAGGCATAAACAATCAGAACTCCCCCTTTCAACAAACTATTTTCTCATTTAGATTTCAAAACACTTAAGTTTGTTTTAATCAAAATGATTTTTCCGGAAAATAAGTTTGTTTTTACCAATTGTAGAATCATCATTAATAAATTCGGGGATATGGTTCATCATTTTGTTCATCAATCATTTGTAGTAGATCAAGTACAAATTAATGTCCCTAATTTACCGTATGAAAGTATGCACCCTCTGTACCAATTGTAAAAACCATCACCATTGTCCAGTGTAGGAATAGAACATCTACACAAGATCATTTACCAATTGTAAGTACAAAGTGTCGATTCCTGCTTCACACTTACCAACCTGGAAGCTCCGGCGTAGTCCTTTAACCTGTAAAATTTATACTCATTCAAACTCTTTCAAACAATCTATTCAAAAAACTAGAATGATGTCGATTCCTGATCCACGACGATTCCTGCTTCACACTTACCAAACCTGGAAGCTCCGGCGTAGTCCTTTAACCTGTAAAATTTATACTCATTCAAACTCTTTCAAACAATCTATTCAAAAAACTAGAATGATGTCGATTCCTGATCCACGATTACAAACTTGGGATCTCCGGCATAGTCGTAAGACTTCAAGGGAAAAGAATTTCCACCCAAGTCTTTTCAGACTTGAGGGTTTTCAACTCAGTAGGGTTGTAAGTTGCCTTTTTAGTTGCGTAAAAATCTTTAACCCCTTTAGCTTTCCGATTAAGCATTTTCCCAAAAATTTTCTTAACATTCCCATTAAATGTTTTCTCGACATCAAGCTCATTTTTCTCGGAGTAAAACTGATCCGAGATCTCAACCTTACCAACTTTCTTTTTAATTTCTTCAAATTTCAGTGATGGAAAATCATCATCAGTCACTGAATCTTTTACCTCAAACTGTGGCTCATCTGGCTTTGTGGAACCAGATTTATCACCGACTTTCTCATCAACATTTTTAACAACCCACACTTGGTTGTTCTTAGCTTTCTTTTTGTAAGCATTTTTCTTTGAACACTCACCAACTTCATGAATTGAGTTTTCAAAAATTTTAAATTTTTCGGTTGGTGGTTCAATATCAACAACTTTCTCTTTTAGTTTCTCAGAAACTCCCTGTTTTGTCTTTGCATTTTTCGGACAATTCCATGCGATGTGACCAACTTCATTGCATTTGAAACATGTCCGAGTCTCTCTTGGATGAAACACTTCATTTCCATTCCTTTTCTTTTCAACAAGAAACTCCTGGTTTGATTGTCTCCAGAACGGTTTCTTCTGTTCATCCTCGACACTTCCACCTAAAACAAATTCTGTTTTTGTTTTAGAAATTTTGTCATTTTTAGAATTTTCGGATGGAATAAAACCTAAACCTTTCTTTCTGTAGCTACGATTTTGGTTTGGTTTCTTTTGAAAATCAGAACCAGAATTATAACCCTTATTCTTGTTTAGACGTTGAAATCTTGAAGTGTATTTTTTAGGTTTTTCATGATTTTTCAAAACTTACAATTCTGGAATATTAATTTCTATTAGTTTGAAAGTCTTGTTAATCAATTCCGTTTTAACACTCATTATAGGAAATTCTTTGTTGTAATATAATTTGTCAGAATCATTCAAAGTATAAACTACTTCGAATGTTTCATCATTCAAATTCGATTTGGATAGCAAAAACTCTTTACTATAAGCCTTTTTGACCGACGACTTTGGACCATTGACTGACGAACTTGACCCTCCAGATTCAGACTTTGACTCAGACTCCTCATCAGTATCCAACACCTGATCGACCACCTTTTTGATTAACTCAGACTCATGATCAGTGCCAGATGAGGTAAACGTGACGTCAATGTTTTCTGGTAATTTTTCAGTTGTATTGGTTTTTAGCTTTATATTGACTGCTTTTTCAAGTTGCTCCTCGTTTGGTTTTCTAGGAGAATACCCTTCCCAGATCGAAGGCGGACACTTGTTATAGCTAACAGTCGGTTTCTTACCACTATCTTTCTTCTTTGGCTTGTCCTCTTGAAAAGCTTCCATACCTGCAACAGTCGGATAAATTCGATTAATAAGATAATCAGAACTAGAATAACTCTGCAATAAACGTCTGATTCTCTCATTCTCGATCTTCTCAGTTTCCAACTCTTGCTTCCACTTAGCACTCTCTTCGATGTAGAAGTTGATAGCTTTCTGCTTCGACATCATCACATCATTCATCATTGTCAAGGCGTTCTCTCTTTCTGAGTTTGTCTTTTGAAGACCAGTCACTGTTCTGTTCAAGACATCATAAGATTCTTTCACAAAATTGAGATTGAACAACAACTGCTCTTTCTTCTTCTTCTCATACTCGATCAGTGTTTCATCTTTAACTGCACATTCTTTGCATGGTTCAAGACACTTTGAACAAGGCTTGATTACTTCCACAATCTTTTCAACTTCAATGATCTTTTTCACTTCTATAATCTATTCAGCTTCGACAACTTTCTCAGCTTCGACAACTTTCTCAGCTTCAGTCACCTTTTCTTCTTTTTTCACTTGCTCAGTCTCAACCATCTTCTCAGCAACACTTTCAGCATTCTTATTCTAAACAACATCTTCAGATTTCATTTGTTGTTGTTCTTTTGCAGCTCGTTTCTCTATCAGCTTCTCCACACGATCTGCAAAATAGAAATGAAAACTTTCAAGAGACAGATGAGATTTTGCAATGTTAATATGTTTCTCTTCTTCATCATCACTACTATCATCAGTTGGTGACTGATCAAACTCTACAGATTTTTCAAAATTATCATCCGATGAACCAGAATCCGCTGGAGTTTTATCAAAAATAATTTCCTTTTCTGAACTACCATCACTTTGTACATTCTCAACTGAACTCTGTGAGCTTTCATCAACACTTTCTGAGCTTTCATCAGATACAGTAGACTCTTCCTCCACATTCTTCACTGTCTCACCAATAGACTTCATCCATGTAGCAAACATATCTGGTTCTCTAACAATCTTAGCAATGAATGCTTTGAACTCTCCTTTTTCATCAATAAACATATCCCAGCTAAAGCCTTCAGGTAGCCTTTCATCATCTTGATCAACTAAACATGCTTTGCATTCGGGTGATATGTAATTGTTCCAGTTAAAATCCACCAAACATGCTCTCTTAGAATCCTCGATTTTTCTACCATGAGCCACCTGCGATTCTACTAGTTGTTGCTGACCAACTTGCTGATAAATGGCTTTCCGGTAGAAATCGTCTTTTCCAACTTGCTGATAAATGGCTTTCCGGTAGTAATTGTCCTTTCTCCCTGCATCGAAAACAAGTAACTTTAGATTTATCAAAACCTAAAGTGTAAACATGTGCATCAAGAAAGTCATTTCTCCCAGTAATAAGCCTGAATTTTTCAGCTCGTCTAAGAACGCTAGCTAGACACCATTTGATATCCATCAATTCCATCTTTTCGGAGTCTATCTGATCGTAATCTTCCTTTGTGAGCATAGGATTCCTGATCCGTCCTGCGACTAGACCTTCATACGAGAGTAATACAGAACCAAGTAGAGCCATGTGATCTTTCGCAACCTCTTCTGAAAAACTTTGACCCTCTGGAAGATTCAATGCGATGTTACACTGGATCACATAACCATTTCCTGTCTTTGTGCTTTGAGAATGGAAACTTATAGTTGACTCTTTTGGATTAACACTTGGAAATGATGAAAATCCACTGCTTTTGTTGGTTGAACTCTGATCAACTTTTTCTGTTAAATCCCCAGCACTAAACGCAGTTTGGATTTTCGGACTTCTCTCAGCTTCCGGAACACTACCTTTGTAATACATTTTTACATCCTGTTGACCACTTGGACTGTTCATCCTTGCGATCTTTTGCTGTTCCAAATCCTGACTTTCAATCTTCTCAATAAACTGAGAAATCGTTAACCCATCATAAACACCTGTGTTCTTTTGAATCATTAAATAGGTTCCCCACTCTTTTTGCGATAACGCATCCGCCAACTTGTCTACCCACTCTTCACGATCTTTTGTAATACTCAGCATCGACATGGATCGCACTAAGTGGCAGTATCGTTCAATCAGCTTCTTCGTTTCTTCTCCCGGTAAACTACTGAACAGATCAAACTCTTTCTTGGAGCAATGCCTTCTTGCTCTTAATCATGTTCTCACTACCTTCAAACTTAACACGAAGAGCATCCCAAATTGATTTTGAAGTCTTATCATGCTAAAGCAAAATGAATATGTCTTCTTTGATAGCTTGCTCTAGCAGACTGATCATCATCTTCTCGGCTTTGTACATATTCCGTTCATGATTAGTAAACTCTGATAGCTCTTTGATAACCTGCAAATCTGTTCGTGGCAAAACATATTTCTTCATAATACATTCCCAAGATCTAAGATGGTTTGCCTGAACCCAGTTTTCAAATCTGTCTTTCCACCTGTAGTATTCTTCGATACTCATCAGTTTCTGGGGCTTTTGTAACGTTCCGGTCTCGTTTTCCAAGTTCATGTTCTGAGCAATGGAAGCCGGAGTAGTTGGAGATGAAGCGAATGCGTTGTAGAACTCTTCACTCATGATTACAAATCACTTTTTTTCAAAACAGCAACTTTGGAGCGGAATTAACCCAAATACACCTTTGGAGCGAAACAGCTAACAACCCTTAGGAGCGAAATCAGATGTTTGCAGCTTGGAGCGAAATCAGAACTTGCAGCTTTGAGCGAAATCAGAACTTTCACAGGAGCGAAATCAGAACTTGCACAGGAGCGGAATCAGAAGATTCTTTGGAGCAGAATCAAATACTTTGATATTCTGGAGCGGAATCAGCAAGTATGTTGGAGCGGAATCTCAAGTTTGGCAGCCTAGAGTGAAATCACTCACAACTTTGGAGCGGAATCACACTTGTTCGAGCGAAATCAAATGTTGTCCATTTGAGCGGAATCAGCTCGGGGTCCATTTTTGTCCATTTTTGGTCCGATTTTAGGTGTGTAACTTTCTAGGGTTTGTCTTTGTCCAATTTTAAACGCTCTGTGGCCGTGAAAACTTCCTGAAATGATGAAAGAAGGTGTAGAGGCTAGAAATTTCAATGAAATTCGGCTGTAAACTGTAGAACTCCTCCAACTGGCTCTGATACCAATTGTAGGATCGTGCGACTGACCCAAATGAGTCGTTCAGAGGAGTTTTACTCTCTTTCAGGTGCGGAAAACAAGAAACAAAGCTAGAAATAGCTAAATCTTCACTTAAATCACTGATGGTATTGATCTGACGTTGATTACAATCAAACCTCACACCTGCAGCACTTCAGCGTGGAATACAAGGACTGGATTACTGATTTCGCTCAAAAGTGACATATATATAGGTGCCTGATTCCGCCCGAAACGTCCAAGTGTCACTTGGAGCGGGATCAGAACATTGTGATTCTGCCCGAAATCATCCAAAATTCATTTGGAGCGAAATTAAGGTTAGGAGCGAAATCAGACTTTTAAACACTCTAAACCAGCTGCTTTCTCGTAAAACGTGCCCTGATCTATACTACCTAGTCTAAGACTCGATACAAGACGAAGTCGATAGATGTATGCACCAACAGCTAGCCGGTTCAGATGCATGTTTCGGAGTAGGATAAATGGAACATCGAGGTGTCTTCGGGTATGAATGCAGTGAAGGACTATCAGATCTCTCAACCCAACAACGACACCACTATCATGCTTTTGGCTTAGAGAGTAACCGAGGACCCTATGGATGTATCGGTAGAGTGGGTCCCTCAACTTGGTACTCTTTGTGCTGCTTGGGCTGTAGTGCCCTTCACCAATCTGAGCCCACGCGGCTTGGCGCTCGTTCTCATCCAAGTCTCGCACCCCTCCGGTGTTCTCCTCACTCCCCGAATCTTCCTCCGTATACAGCCCTACTATTGCCCTGAATTGTGCCATTAAGATCGAGTACTTTGTTCCACCACATCGGAATGCCACCCCATCATTGTCGAATGGGTCGCGCCTTGAATTGAAAGTGAAGGTGCTATAGAATTCCATAGTGCACTCATGGACGGAACGAAGTCTAGTGGTTAGGTCAATCCTTAGTGGGCCGGTAACGAGGTTGTTAAACCGGTCAAGTTGGTTCACCATGGCTAAGAGATCCGTGCACACTTGTCTTGGGTATTCTTCCAGTCTTGTTTGAAGTATGTCATATCTGGCCCTAGCATCGAGCTCATTTGCGTTGAATCTTGTGAACTTCTTCGACATCTGAAAGAATACATCAAAAGTTAGCACGAAATAATGAAACTTTTAGGAGAAAACTGAAAACAGTGGGCTGGACACGGCCCCGTGCTCAGCGGACTCGGCCCCGTGTCCAGGCGTCTGTTACTCAAAAATTCCATTTTTCGACCCGGTCCCGGAAACTTGAAAATTTTTAGTCAAGTATGTGCGGCTTCCCCCGAAAATGAAACCCCAAGTGTCGTTTTTCCCAAAACAAACCGTTTACCCCTTCGATTTTATCTTTTTCAATTCAAAAACAAGGGTTTGGGGTTTTCGTGAGAAATCGGGAAAATCTATCAACAACACAAGTGGGTTTACTTTCCATAACACTAATCTATACTAATGCTATCAGATCTAAGCAAAAATTTGAGGTTTGATCCGGATGAACTTCAAGAACCCTAGAATTTTCCCCAAATTTTTGATGTTTTAACTACATGCAAGTAACTAATCTAACTACTAGTGATGATAGAATCATACCTTGATGTTGTTAGAAAGAGAGGAGATGTGACAACTCGAGTTTCCGACTTTCACTTTCGCATTTATTGCACGCTGACTTTGACTGTTTAGTTGTTGATTGGTTTAACTTGTAACTGTACGATTGGATTATAAGTGAAATGAATGTTGAATCTCTATGTGATGAATATGTGTGAAGTACTTGATCGCATGAACTTGTATCTGTTTAAGAGTTTGAAACAACCCGACAAAACAGATTTCTGTTTCGCCATAAGCGTCTCCACGAAACAAGTGTGTGTTTCGTCACACACTTCTTTGACGAAACAGGAATGTGTTTCGTTGGCCCGGTTCACCGCAAAGCCCAGTATAGGCCCAAACCCTTATGCGTAAATATATATTAGTTTAGGTTATGTACATGGGGAACGGTTATCAAATTCTCAAACCCTAGACCCCTCCCCTATTGACGGCAGCCTTGTGACTTCATGACCCTCAAAGAACGATCAAAATTACTTCCTTGTTCATCGTGGTTAGTGCAAATCATTATCCGATTATGTGTTTTAAAATGATTATTTGAATGTTATTCTTGCATTTTGTCTGTGATGATAATTGATATGATAGTTGTCGGCTACTGTGTTTTCTTTTGGTCCAATAACATCTCGCATTAGTATTGATATTATTATTGTCATCTACAATATTCCTTGATATTATTATTTGTGTGTAGTAGTCAAACCCACCGAATTTTGATCCAATAACATATTGAGGTGGTTAAAAATTTGGTCGGTTCATTATAATTGATTGGTTTGTTAAAAACTGATGGTGGGAACATGATGACTAGTAGTAGATCTAGGGGTGCAGGCTACAAAGAAATAAACAAAGTCAGTAATAGTCATGGGGATATGTGGTGATTAAGAAAATTCACTTTTGACAAAGGAAATTTCATGAGCCATTCCGATTGGTGGAGATAGGCGGCTCAATGAAGGGCATTGGCTGTTGAAACGACCCACTAATATTTGAAATGCCAACCGGTTATTTTAAGATTTAGTATTATTGCTGTTGTGTTGGGACGAAACGAAAATATCGGCGAATCACCGGATGACGAAACCGACTTGGCGAAACAAAGGTGTTTCGCCAAGACCCAATTGCGACGAAACAACCTTGACGAAACAGAAGTGTTTCGTCGGAGAGAGGTCACGGCGAAACAGGGGGCGTTTCGCCAATTGGGTAACCTGCACAGTAAACTGGTTTAATTCTGTTAAAGTTAACTGGATTTATTAACTACTGTTAGCTGATATGCGGGACTTGTGTGAACTTGAATATGTGTTTTATGTTGTTCGTGATTGCTAGTCCAACACTACTGTGATTGTATATGCTTACATGGACTTAGTGAATTTAAACTGATTATGTATATGTGCGTACTCTAGGACTTGATTGATTAACTGTGGGCACATAACTTAGCATACCGAGCAAACCAAGGTGAGTTCACACTCTTACCAAGGCATGGGATTCCCGGGGTAGGGAATGGGATTGGATGAATTATCTGTATTTACGTTGTGTTGGGAATCATGAAATACTGACCTCGGTTGGGAAAGGTCACTTATGGATACTGCTAGACTAGTGAAACCTGGGGAAGCCCCCACTACTCTCGCACACATGCCTGTAATGGCCGCGATACTGATACTGTTCTTTGCACACATGCCTGGTATGGCCGCGATACTTATACTAATCTTCGCACACATGCCTGGAGGGTCGCGATACAAATAAAACTAGTCTACAATACATGGGAAACTCCCACTAATCTTCGCACACATGCCTGGAGGGCCACGATGTAATTAATAACGATACATGGGTTACTAAACAAACAAACGATTTATGAAACGAACATTATTACTAAACAACCCACTGTGAACTCGCTCAACTAGTTGTTGACTCTCTGTTACATGCCTTGCAGGTCGTTAGGTACACTAGGAGCTTGCACTGGGAGGCGCGGTCGTTGTGGACAAGGACCGTGAATGCTTTGTTAAACGTTTATGACATTACATACTTATGATTCTGTTGGGTTTACTTTTATGCTTCCGCTAAACATTAAGATTATACTTGTGTTTTGAAACACCTTTCATATTGGTTTGGTTAAATTACATTTACGTTTGCTATTTACATTTAATGTTCAATATGATTGGTGGCTTGATCCTGGTCAGTCACACCTCCAAGCGGTGATACTCCGCGTGTGGATTTTGGGGGTGTGACAGGAGACGTCGAAAATCTGCAGAAAATCGCTTGGACCAGAGCGTTTTGCGGGGAAACGGGGCGTGTGGAATGATGTAACTGTTACGAAAAAGGGGTTTTATCCCGACAGATGCGTGGACACGGTCCCGTGCCGAGCAAGGTTTTTTTTATAGTGCTCGTGTGAGTACCCTGTTTTCCCAAAACTCGGTTAGAAGACTTACCAGTTTCAATGTTCATCTGCTTTTTCGTAACCTACCAGGTATGATGTTGATGCCTTTATTCGTCAACCGTTCGAAGCGAGATTTCTTCCTCCTCATCCTCAATGAATCCTTGATAGAGTTTCAGCCGTTGGCCATTGACTTTGAATGGAATACCATTCCGAGATTTAATTTCTACTGCACCGTGAGGAAAAATATGGGTGATGGAAAAAGGTCCTGACCACCTAGATTTTAGTTTACCCGGAAATAATCGAAGTCGCGAATTAAACAAGAGAACTTGATCTCCCACTCGAAATTCATTAGGTTTAATGTGTTTGTCGTGTAAATTTTTCATTCTTTCCTTATAAATTTCAGAGTTAGAGTATGCATAATTCCTTAATTCGTCTAATTCATTTATTTGAGAAAATCGATTTTTACCTGCAAATTCTAAATACAAGTTTACATTTTTTATTGCCCAGTAGGCCTTGTGAGCTATTTCTACCGGCAAATGACAACTTTTTCCATAGACGAGCTTATATGGGGTTGTGCCTATAGTTGTTTTATAGGCAGTTCGAAAAGCCCATAAAGCATCATCTAATTTATCGGCCCATTCCTTTTTATTTAATCCTACGGTTTTTTCAAGTATTCGTTTTAAACCTCTATTAGTCATTTCGGCTTGTCCGTTTGTTTGAGGGTGATATGCTGTTGAGACCCGGTGATAGACCCCATATCTTGTTAAGATTTTTTCGAGTTGATGATTACAAAAATGGGTACCTCTATAACTTATTAATGCTTTAGGTGTTCCAAAACGAGAGAATAAATTTTTTCAGAAATCTTACCACGACTCTTCCATCATTTGTTAGAAGTGCCTTGGCCTCGGCCCATTTAGACAAGTAATCTACTGCCACAAGTATATATTTGTTTCCTTTTGATGGCGGGAAAGGTCCCATAAAGTCGAGTCCCCACACATAAAAAATTTCACAAACAAGAATGCCATTTTGTGGTATTTCGTTTTTGGAAGAGATATTACCTGATCTTTGGCAAGCATCACATGTCTTAACTAGACTTTGCGCGTCTTTGTAAATGGTCGGCCAATAAAATCCGGAATCAAATACCTTTCGTGCGGTACTAGCGGCACCATGATGTCCTCCGTATGGACCTTCATGACAATCGCGGAGAATTCTTCTTGCTTCACTACCATGTACGCACCTTCGGATGAGTTGGTCGGCACACATTTTGAAAAGATAAGGATCTTCCTAAAAGTAATGCTTCACATTAGCAAAGAATTTTTTTTCTTTGGTGATGTTGCCATCCTTTGGTGACTATACCGCTAGCTAAGTAGTTAGCATAGTCCGCATACCACGGTTCTTCCTTGTATTCCACCATTTCTAGGGACTCTGTTGGAAATTTTTCGTTGATTTGCTCGTCCCTAGTTGCCTCCAAAGCTGGGTCTTCTAAGCGCGAAAGATGATATGCAGCGGTGTTTTCTGCTCCTCTTTTGTCTTTGATTTCAATGTCAAATTCTGGGAGGAGTAGAATCCACCTGATCAAACGGGGTTTTGTGTCTTGTTTCTTGAAAAGGTATCGAATGGCTGCATGATCTGTATAGACTATTGTTTTAGAAAGAACAAGATAAGAACGAAATTTATCAAAAGCAAACACCACAGCTAGTAATTCTTTTTCAGTTGTTGTGTAATTCTCTTGTGCATCGTTAAGTGTTTTACTAGCATAATAAATTGGGTGAAGATGCTTCTTTTTTCTTTGTCCCAAGACTGCTCCAAATGCAAAGTCACTTGCATCACACATGATTTCGAAAGGAAATTTCCAATCAGGTGCTATCATGATAGGTGCATTGACTAGCATTTCCTTGAGGGTTAGAAATGCTTGATTGCAATCCTTGTCAAAGATGAAAGGCACATCTTTTTCAAGTAATTTTGTTAGAGGTCTTGAAATTTTAGAAAAGTCCTTGATAAATCGCCTATAAAATCCGGCATGCCCTAAGAAACTTCTGATTGCTCTAATGGAGGATGGTGGAGGTAATCGAGAAATAGTGTCTATTTTTGCTCAATCAACTTCCATTCCATTGCTTGAGATCTTGTGACCGAGCACTATTCCCTCTGTTACCATGAAATGGCATTTTTCCCAGTTAAGGGCGAGGTTAGTTTCCTCACATCGGGATAGCATTCGTTCAATGTTATAGAGGCATTGGTCGTATGAGTCTCCAAAGATAGAAAAGTCGTCCATGAAGACTTCCATTGTCTCTTCTATCATGTCATGGAAGATGGCCACCATGTAACGTTGGAATGTTATGGGGGCATTACATAGACCAAATGGCATGCATCGATAAGCAAAAGTTCCATAGGGACATGTGAAAGTTGTCTTTTCTTGGTCTTCGGGCGCTATCGGGATTTGAAAGTAACCTGAAAAACCATCCAAGAAACAATAAAATTTATGACTGGATAATCTTTCTAACATTTGATCAATGAAGGGCAAAGGAAAGTGATCTTTCCTTGGTGCTTCATTTAATCGTCTATAGTCTATACATACTCTCCATCCTGTGACAGTTCTTGTTGGTATTAATTCATTCTTTTCATTTGTTATTACCGTCACACCTCCTTTCTTTGGAACTACATGGACGGGACTTACCCAGGGACTATCTGAGATAGGGTAGATAAGTCCAGCGTCAAGTAATTTGATGACTTCGTTTTTAACCACTTCTTGCACATTTGGATTTACTCTACGTTGTGGCTGTATTACCGATTTGTAGTCATCATTCATTAAAATTTTGTGCATGCACATGCAAGGACTTATTCCTTTAATATCTACAAGCCTCCAAGCGATCGCATTTTATGTTTTTTCAAAAGTTTAATTAATTTTTCTTTTTCAACACTACTTAATTTAGACGAAATAATTACAGGTGATTTACCATCTTTGTCTAGAAAAGCATATTCCAAACCTTTCGGAAGTTCTTAGAGCTCAAGGGGTGGGTCTTTAGGAGACTCCTTATTTGGTTGCTCATTTTGATCAAGAACTTTAAAAGTTTGTTCTATGGCGACCTCTTCTTCAACAAAGTGGTCAATCTTTTCACTTGTATCGGGTAACTCATCTTCATCTTCCATTAGGGGGTCATCGTTGCCAAAAGGATATTTCATTGAGTGCTCAAGATCTATGCTCCTTTTGAATGCCCCTAGTTGAAGAGGTAGATTGTTGAACTTCCGGTTTTTCAAAGCTTCATGAGTTTTTACAAAAGGTCGTCCCAACACTAGAGGAGCGTCATCGAGGATGACAAAGTCGGTTGGGATTACCATTTGATTTGTTTGAACCATGACATCCTTAACTACACCGATTGATTTTATTACTTTCCGATCGGATAGAAAAATGGGTATTTGAAGTGGAGAAAAATCACTAATACTTAATTTTTCGAAAATGTAGTTAGGCATTATGTTAACACAAAGATTTTTATCGATTATGATATTACTAATAAAGGAATTTTGAAAGAAACATGGAACTGGTGTAATGTTAATTTCAAAAGGGTCTTCTTTTATTAGCGAAGTTTGATCATTAGTTAACTTAACACTTACCATTTCCTCAATTTTAGTGTTAGTGTTTAACTATTTTAAAAACTTAGCATGAGTTGGTACTAAACAATGATTTTCAAAAGAAGGTGACAAGAGATTAATTTCTTCAAAATTAGACTCTTTTTGAATTTTAACGCTATCGTCCTCACCTTTTTTCGTTGTTTAACTCATGTGTAAGTTCTTCACTTATTTGTTCTTCCATTTTTGACTCCTCAACTATCGTTTCTTTATTTAATACTTCTCTTGCGCGGGACTCATCTTCCCTTGTGCGAGATTCTTTTATGTATCGTTCGATAGTTTTAAGTTTTTCTATTATCCTATCGGCCACTTCGGTGATAGAGAAAGGATCGGGATCCTCAAGACTTGAATCCGGTTGTTCGATCCTTGGTTCCTCATAGTACTCATATGAAGTAGATAGTTCACACCATTGTTCCTCATTGTAAGTATATGATGGACAAGGGTCGTAATTTTGTTCTTCATAGTACTCATATGAGGTGGGTTGTTCACGCCACGGTTCCTCATAATAAGAGTATGAAGGTGGTGGCTCATATCTTGATTCCTCAAAGTATGAGTATGAAGGTTCATACCTTGGTTCATCAAAATATGAGTATGAGGGAGAAGGTTCATACCTTTGGTCTTCATAGGATGTGTATGAAGTCGATGGCTCGTACCTGGGCTCCTCATAATAGTTGTATGAATTGGACGGTTGTAATAAGTTACAATATTGTACCGAGTGTGGGTTACCACAATTGGTGCAATAGTGTCCCATATAATCATCCTCCTCATAGGTGTAGTTGTAGCCTCCTGAGTATTGATCCATAAGAATCACTCAGCAGACCACAACAGAGTCTCGGGAACAGAAAATAAAAATAAAGACGGAAACAGAAGCTGGACACGGCCCCGTGTTCAGTGGACACGGCCCGTGTTCAGGGTCTGTATCTGGGCGTTTTAATTAAAGTTGCTGGTCTTGTTGAGCACGGGGGCGCGTTCAGTGAGCACGACCCCGTGTTCAGACTCTGTATCTGGGCGTTTTATAAAAAATATGCAGCACGGTCCCGTGTTCAGTGAACATGGCCCCGTGTTCAGGCTACTGTAAATGCAAACTAATCTAAAATGCAGAAAAAATGTGCGCGCGTTTTGAAAAAGTTTTGTAAAACTGATTAGGCCGTCGATTTTAAGCTTTCTTAAAATCCCTGTGTCCCCGGCAGCGGTGCCAAAAACTTGATGTGCGTTAAGTGTAATATGTTTTAGATGTATATTTTAAGCCCTTTTTACACTTTTTAGCCAAATTTTAAATTTATAAACACGATATTCACTAACACTAAACACACATATGGGCAAGTGCACCCATCGTGGACGTAGTATAGTGTTGGTAACATACCGAGGTAGTCCAAGGATACAAGAGCTTTTAGTACCGGTTTATCCTCAACGTCTAATCAAATCAAAATCTTAGAAAAAGATTTTTAAACTAGAAAAATAAAACTAACTAAAATGCTGAAAAGTAAAATAAAAGTAAAAACAGATAAACAAGATTGTAGGATCGTTTTGCGACCTGAATGAGTCGGTTGGAAGAGCTCTAATTCGTTTCAGAGGCGGAATTCATTGAAACGAATGTGAAAAACAGCTTGAATACACTTTAATCTCTTTTATATTTAATTGACAATGTTTACAGCACAAATGAATACCGGCAGCACCTCGGTATCACAAATCCGTATCCCTTACAAATGACAACCGTTTGAGAACTATATATAGGATTGCCTGACCGTTTGAAACATGCTTCAAACGGTCAGCATTCAAACAAACAGACACTCTCAAACGGACTGGTTCAAGCGGCCAGGCTAGATTCAAGCGGCCAAGCTTCTTTCAAACGGCCAGCTTTGCTTCAAACGGCCAGGCTTTGATTTTCTTGATTTCTTGCTTAATCTGACCTGCAACGAACCCGAGACTCGACATAAGACGAAGACGACAGATGACTGCACCAACAGACTCCCCCTCAGATGTTGACGAGTCGAAAGTGTCGAGTCTTCACAATCTTCAGTCTTTATCAGTCCTCCGAGTTTTTCTTTCTATCTTCAGACTCCCCCTCTTGATTTGCTGGTATGTCTTTGTCCTTCAGCAATATCTTCAGGATCGTTGTCTGGCCTTCACATGTTACAACTTTTCATCTAATCCCTGCAAACACTCTACCTCAAAATAAATTTCTTTCACATACATATTTCAAACATATACCCCTGCACCAACTCAGACTCTCTCTCAGATCATTCACATATGATGAACCATTTGTTGATTTTAAACATATATTTACAATTTAGACACACTCCCCCTCACAACAATGTCATCATGTTTAGCACTCGGAATTTTGATAATCAGCTTTCCAACATCAGTTTGTCGAAAATCTTTTTGAATTTTTCAAAAATTTATACTAAAACACACACAAAATCTTTTTGGATTTTTCAATGAAATGAAATGCAAACAATGAAATATTTACAAACATATTTTTGTGAGTTCGTGTAAGAGGATCATATCAGTTTATGAGACATGTCACTAACACCGTTAAGCTGATTTCATTTTCAGTTCTAAACAATTTACCTAGATTGTTAGTATATCGGTCCACTGAAATTTTCACACAAAGTTCAACTGATCCGAGATACGATATTAATGTTTTAAGAACTTAAACTTATCCGTGTGTCCCACTACTTGAATATACACCCGTATCCAGATCCCAATATTCAGTCTTACAGGTGAGTATACCACAGCTGATATCTGTAAGGGGTTAGGTGCGAAACCGTGAGAGCTCAGGTCAGAACTTCCGTTCAGCAGAGAGATGACGGCTCGACTTTTGGTGTGTTCCCTTTAGAGGATCTTTTCATTTCAACAGCTGCGACTATCAATTTTATTGTTTCATCAGCATGCTGAGGGCGGCGCTTATGTTTCAAAGCTTTGCGGAAAGCATT
This sequence comes from Helianthus annuus, assembly GCF_002127325.2. Classification (NCBI taxonomy): domain Eukaryota; kingdom Viridiplantae; phylum Streptophyta; class Magnoliopsida; order Asterales; family Asteraceae; genus Helianthus; species Helianthus annuus. The sequence continues at coordinate 69,352,724 of NC_035437.2, read as the reverse complement.
ATCCGGGGACTAGGTCAGTACTTCCATACAGCAGAAGTCCCGGGATAATACCCCAGATATCACTGAGCATAAAGACCTAGTATCTCAGAATAAGGGACCTTTCAAACAAGATTTCAGGGGTTACCTATATATCCAAGCAGTTTTGTTAACCCACAGAATAAGCAAGTTGAAAATTTAGGTTTATATCTCGTCACAACTTACTAAATGTGTAAAAACCTACTGACATATCCACAGTAAGACTGTTTATCACATATTATCTATCCAATTCTTTAGCATGTTGTGACAGTCCACTGATGTACTATCATTTCCTCTTTTCACAACTAAACTCATTTTTGAATTTTATCATGTTTTTGGCTTTTTCAAATTTTCTAATGTTTTTGGATTTCCTGAAATTTTCTACTCCCCTTAAAATGCAAACACATTTCAAAGGAAATTTGAAAACTACTAGACTCTTGACCCACTTGAAAACATAGAAAACAACACAAACTGTACGGAAACTTGACAACTGATATCGAATCACATCAAATCTCCATTCACTCGGCATAAACAATTAGAAATCCCCCTTTCAACAAACCATTTTCTCATTTAGATTTCAAAACACTTAAGTTTGTTTTAATCGAAATGATTTTTCCGGAAATAAGTTTGTGTGTACCACTTTTAAGTTTACCACTTATAAAGCATGGGGATATGGTTCATCATCTTGTTTATCAATCTCATATGAATAATAAATCAAGTACAACTTAATGTCCTTGATTTATCATTTGCAGTTCAGAATCACTGTACCACTTGTAAATGTAAATTCTTCAGAGTTTAACTACAAATACCACTTGTATATCAAAAATACCATATGCAAGTTTTGCTGTAGGAATTAAACATCTACAGAAACCTCTTTTCCACTTGTCGAATTACTCAGAAAGATGCCAATTCCTGCTTCTCAATTACTAACCTGGAAGCTCCGGCGTAGTCCTTCAACCTGTAAAATACAAACACTATTCAAAATCTTTCAAACAAACTTTTTAAACACTAGAATGATGCTGATTCCTGATCCACGATATAAACTTGGGATCTCCGGCATAGTCCTTTGACTATCATGGAAAACAAACTTCCATCCAAGTCTTTTCAGACTTGATGGATTTCAACTCTTGAGCAGTAGGGTTATATGTCGCCTTTTTAGTTGCATAAAAATCTTTAACCCCCTTTGCCCTTCCACTAAACATTTTCCCAAATATTTTTTAACATTCCCGTTGAATGTTTTCTCGACATCAAAATCTTTTTTCTCATTGTAAAACTGATTTGAAATCTCAGTTTTTCCCACTTTCTTTTTAACTTCTTCAAATTTCAGTGATGGAAACTCCTCATCATTCACTGAAATTTTCGCCTCAACCTGTGGCTCTTCTGGCTTTGTGGAACCAGATTCATCGCCGACATTCACATCAACCTTCTTAACAACCCACACTTGGTTGTTATTTTCTTTCTTTTTGTAAAAATTTTTCTTCGAACACTCACCAACCTCATATTTTGAATTTTCAAAAATTTTAAGTCTATTGGTTGGTGGTTCAACATCGACAACTTTTTCTTTCAATTTCTGAGAAACTCCCTGTTTTGTTTTTGCATCTTTCCAACAATTCCATGCAATGTGACCAACTTCATTGCATCGGTAACAGGTACGAGTTTCTCTTTGATAACACACTTCAGCTCCATTTTTCTTCTTCTCAGCAAGAAACTCCTGGTTTGACTGTCTCCAGAACGGTTTCTTCTGTTCCTCATCTGAGCTTCCACCTGACACAAATTTTGTTTTTGTTTTAGAATTTTTATCATTTTTATATTTTTCTTGTGGAACAAAGCCTAATCCTTTCTTTTTGTAGCTACGATTGTGGTTAGGTTTCTTTTGAAAACTAGAACCAGAATTGTAACCATTTTTCTTGTTTAGACGTTGTTGAACTCTTGAAGTGTACTTTTTAGGTTTTTCAGGAAGATTTAAATCTTTTATTTTAGAAATATTTATTTCTGTCATTTTGAAAACCTTTTTGATCATATCAAAGCGAACACTTCTTATTGGAAATTCTTTGTCATAGTATAATTTGTCCGAATCATTTAAAGTGTATGCAACTTCAAATGTTTCCTCATCCAAATTAGCTTTCGATAACAAAAATTCTAGACTGTAAGACCGTTTAACCGACGAATTTTGACTGTTGACTGACGAATGTGACCCTTCTGACTCAGATTTTGACTCAGACTCCTCATCAGTATCCAACACCTGATCGACCACCTTTTTAATTAACTCAGACTCATGATCGGTATCGGACGAGGTAAACGTGACATCAATGTTATCTGGTAAAACGTCAGTTGTGTCGGTTTTTAGCTTTATATTGACTACTTTCTCAAGTTGCTCCTCGTTTGGTTTCCTAGGAGAATACCCATCCCAAATTGGAGGCGGACACTTGTTATAGCTAACATTCGATTTCTTACCACAATCTTTCTTCTTCTTTTGCTTCTCGTCTTGAAAAGCTTCCATACCTGCAACAGTTGGGTAAATACGATCAATGAGATAATCAGAACTAGAATAGCTAAGCAATAACCGCCTAATTCTCTCATTTTCGATTTTTTCAGTTTCCAACTCTTGCTTCCATTTGGCACTCTCTTCAATGTAGAAATTAATGGCTTTTTGTTTTGACATCAAAGTTGCATTCATCATTATCTGTGCCTGTTCTCTTTCTGAGTTTGTAGTTTGGAGACCAGTTACTGTTTTGTTCAAGACATCATATGATTCTTTCACATAATTGAGGTTGAACAGTAACTGCTCCTTCTTCTTCTCGTACTCAGCTATGATGTCGTCTTTTGCTGCACATTCCTTGCAAGCTTCTAAACACTTTTCACAAGGCTTGACGATTTCAACAATCTTCTCAACCTCGATTGTTTTTACAACTTCAATCACCTTTTCAGCTTCAGTCAACTTGTCTTCTTCTTTCTCAACCTCGGTAATCTTTTCAGCAACACTTTCAACATTCTGAACATCATCTTCAGAATCCTTCTGTTGTTCTCTAGCAGCTCTTTTCTCCTTTAGTTTCTCCATCCGTTCTGCAAAATAGAAATGAAAACTTTCAGGAGAAAGATGAGATTTAGCAACATTTATATGTTTCTCCTCCTCTTCATCACTGCTACTGTGATCTGGTGATTGATCAAACTGAACTGATTTTTCAGAATCATCATCTGATACACCAGAATCAGACGGTGTTTTATCAAATACAACTGCCTTTTCTGAAACAAATTCATTCTTTATAATCTCATCAGAACTCGATAAACTCTCATCTGAACCTTCTGAAATTTCTCCAGATCTTTCTGAAAGTTCATCGGTACTTTCTGAATTTCCATCAGACGCAACAAACTTTTCATCCTCACTAGACACATTCACCCCAATCGATTTCATCCAAGTAGCAAACAGATCTGGCTCTCGGACGATCTTGGCAATGAAAGCTTTAAACTCTCCCTTCTCGTCAACAAACATATCCCAGCTGAAGCCTTCAGGAAGTTTCTCATCATCTTGATCGATTATGCGTGCTGCTTTGCCATCAGATGATATGTAATCACTCCAGCTGAAGTCCACTACACATGCTCTCTTGGGGTCTTCAATCTTCCTCCCATGAGCCGTCTGTGGTTCTTGAGATTGACCAACTTGTTGATAGATAGCTTTGCGGTAGTAGTCGTCTTTTCCGAATGGATTCTGTGCACCGCTAGCTTCTCTTCCCTTGCATTCCCGTTTGAAATGACCTTTCTCCCTGCATCGAAAACAAGTAACTTTAGATTTATCAAAACCTAAAGTAGATACATGAGCATCAAGAAAATCATTTCTCCCGGTAACTGCTTTGAACTTCTCAGCGCGTCGAAGAACACTTGCAAGACACCATTTGATATCCATGAGTTCCATCTCTTCGGCGTCTATCTGATCATAATCCTCTTTGGTGAGCATAGGATTTCTGATCCGACCAGCAACAAGACCTTCATAGGATAACAATACAGAACCCAGAAGTGCCATGTGATCTTTAGCAGTGTCTTCAGAGAAGCTTTGACCTTCTGGAAGGTTGAGAGCTATGTTGCATTGAATCACATATCCATTTCCTGTTTTTGTACTCTGAGACTGAAAACTTGTATTTGTCTCTATAGGATTTACACTCGGAAATGATGAAAACCCGCTGCTACTATTGTTTAAACCCTGATCAGCTTTGTCAGATGAATCACCAGCACTGAATGCTGTCTGAATTTTTGGACTTCTTTCAGATTCTGAAACTGGAGTGCTACCTTTGTAGTACATCTTCACATCTTGTTGACCACTCGGACTATTCATCCTGATGATCTTTTGCTGTTCCAGATTCTGAGCCTCTAATTTTTCGATAAACTGTCCAATTGTCAGTCCATCATAAACACCGGTATTCTTCAAAATCTTCAAATACGTTCCCCACTCTTTCTGAGGTAACGCATCAGCCAACTTATCCACATACTCTTCACGACTTTAATCAACACCAATCATTGTCAATGATCGCACTAAGTGACAATATCTTTCAATCAGCTTCTTAGTATCCTCTCCTGGTAAGCTGCTAAAAAGATCAAACTCTTTCCTAAGCAATGCCTTTTTGCTTTTAATCATACTCTCACTTCCCTTGAATTTGACTTTAAGAGCATCCCATATCGACTTAGCAGTTTTGTCGTGCTGTAGCAGAATGAATATATCTTCTTTGATCGCTTGCTGCAACAAACTAATCACCATCTTCTCGGCTTTGTACATCACCCGTTCCTGATCTGTGAATTCAGATATCTGTTTGATAACATGTTGATGCAGATTTTGTGTCCGGTGCTTGTCGAATAGATTAGTTATTATTTTACGCTGAATTTGTAATAGTTAGTGAAACGGTCTATCGAACGTGTATAGACCCGCTCGTTTGAAGTGGTCAAACGAGAGGGTTATTCGGTTGACCGTGTGTGTTTGCAAGACAAGGGGTGTGACTATAAATAGAAAACCCTTGCCATTTGCAACACAAGAGAGTTAGTGGAGGTTTGAGACCTCACCGGGAGAGATCACCACTTGGTCTCTCCCCGGATGTATACTCCTTTGGTACTAGTTCGGTTATCATCTAATCGGGCCGATTTGTAATGTTTTACTACCGGATTAATACAAAGTTGTTTGTTTATCATCTCTAATCTCTTCCGTCTATGAACATAATCATGAAAATCACGGATTCGCTCCCGAAACCCGGACCTACAAGTGGTATCAGAGCCATGGTGCCCGATTTAGTAAATCTAACCGTTTACTAAGTCACATGTGCTCTAGATCTGTGATTTTTGTGCTTTTTGTTCAAGATGTAAAAAATGGTGAAAATCAAGAAAACCCAAGATCTGACCCGAATGGATGGGTCTGACCTTACACGAAATGCATCAGAGGGTTATGTATTATGTTTTACACCATGTTTTTCAAGTTTCATCATCAAATGTGTGATTTTCGTCAAATCTGGAAAACTAACAGTCGCTGTGTTCTTGATGTTCTTGGTGTCTTCATACCTCGAAAGATCAGACATATTTCGAAGGGTCATCTCAACTATTTCGAAAGATCAGCCATTTTTCGAAGGGTCATCCTTCTTTCTTCGAAGGATCATCTGTTTTTTTTTCGAAGGGTCATTTTTTCGAAGGATCCAGATATTTTGTGGGAATCTTCAACAACATCGAAAGATACCAGTTTTCGAAAGATATCTGGATCGAAAGATCAAAACAGATTTCGAAGGATCCAGATCTGGAACTCATTTGAGGGTTCAACAACTTCGAAAGATGAAAAAGATCAGGTTGCTGTGCATCGAAAGATCAAGCATGTTTCGAAGAAATTTGTTAACCGAAAGATCCAGACGTTTCGAAGAGAGAGAGAAAGAGCTGCTGCTGTTGTTCACTATTGAAGAAGACAAGGATAGTGGTCGAATGTTGAATTTGTTTCTGGGTGTCGCTGAATCTTTGAGTTGTGTATCGAAGATGGAGATAAAACTAGCTGGTGACTTTGAGCATTTGGGGTTTTGATTGTTTGAAGGTAATTAAAAAAAAAGGATAAGGTTTGTCGGCTGCTGTGTATCGCAGAGAAAGGAGAAAGACTTAGAAGATGATGTTGGCGGCTAGCTTTTGTTTGTGACTAGGTTTTGGTCAAAATTTGTGTCATCAGAATTATAATTTTTTGATGTGGGCCTATTTTCTTGCTGGGCTATTAAAAGGTTTGGCCTAATTTTCTTTTGTGGGTATTAGTACACCCTTCGTGGGCATCACAGCAATTTTGTCTTAGTGGAGACATGGGTCCACCACACTATACAAGGTATTGGTCCATTACCATTCTTTCGTGGACTTTATTTGGGTGGGCTGTGAGTGCATGATTTTTATTTTGGGTTAAAATTCAAAGGTTGTTACTACAAGATTTGTGGCAACATGTTTTAATTCAGCTTTGGGCCACGAACTATAGTAGCTTGGATTATATTTGAGCCAAGAATTCTAAGTGATTTGAAAGGTGGGGTCGGGTGTTCGCAAAGTTGATTTGAACCGCGCCTCTAAATGTCGACGTCAAAATTCTTACGAATTTGGGAGCACGCGGGATGATGCGGAATGATGAAAACTGATGATGATACTTTAAAAAAAAATGTGGGGTAGTCACGGTTACCGATGCAAATGTCAAAAATGGTGACGCGACTATAATGGGCCAAAAACAAACGGTATGTTCACTTCCGCACGTCAATATTTATGATCGTTATCGGTTATTCGTAAATGTTCGAAAGCATTTTGTTTATTGTCATATTCTCGCATTTGAAAACGAACGTATTAACCTGGAATGTCAATACCGGTCCTAACGAGTTCACAAAGTCTTTGGAGGGATACAAGTCGGATCCTACGGGGTACTAGGCGAAATTTCTTTATCAACTAGAATATGCAACGAAGAAATCTTTTTGTTTATTGTCATATTCTCGCATTTGGTAACGAATGAATGAACCTAGAATGTCAATACCGGTCCTAACGAGTTCACAAATTCTTTAGGGGGATACAAGTCGGATCCTACGGGGTACCAGGGGACGTTCTTATTCAACTAGAATATGCAAAGAAGAAAGTCATGTTCGTGATTTTTCAAACAACCGAGAACATTCAATGAAGATTGATGACAGTTCCGCTCAGTGGAGGGAATTGGTGAACATTTGAAGATAAATTCTACTCAGTGGAGAGAATTTGTTATGTGAAATTGACGACAGTTTCTTTGAAGTGGAAAGAATCTGTTAAGGTTTAGAGATTTTACCAAAGAAATGGGGGGATAAAATTTTCATATGTTGAATTTCTTCGGTAAATTTCTAAACGCAATCACAGGTGGTAGAGTTTGTGATTTTCTGGTGATACAAACGGTTCTGCGTGGAATGTTTTGCACAGACACATATTTGAGGATTTTAATTAATTCTCCAGCCAGCGTGAAGAGTTTTGCACGGAAACATACAGGTATCTAAAGTCGACAGTAGTTTCAAAGCGCTGTTTACTGAAGACCTGGGGGAATCTTTATGAAAGTTGATAGTTCAAGGCTGAAGACCTGCAGGATTCGGTTTTGGGTTTGATGTTTCTTTGGGATTTTACAGGGATCTGGGGGTAACTCAATTCGTTGAGTTTGCAAACGATGTACTTGGTCAAGCTGACTTCCTGAGTACTGATGCTGAAGATCCGTAGTGCATTACGTGGTCAACTTCACAAAGGCGAGACAATGAGATCTGGATGTAGTTCAACTAAGCGTGCTGTTTGGTTGAGCTTGCAAGGGATACACTTGGTCTAGCTGACTTTCCTGAGTGTTGATGCTGAAGATTAAAGTGCATTACTTGGTCGATTCCACAAAGACGGTTTACAGAAGACAGTTCACCAGAAATCTCTATCAATGTAGTATGCTTGAAGATTAAGACTTGATGCAGTTTTTAAAGAATGGAACCCTTATCAAATGCCGGTTGGAGTATTGGAAGATCAGCGAAAGATCGGTCAATTGAGCCTTTTGAGGAAATTGCACAACACCCAACACGGATACGCGTACTTTGAGGGGGAAATATTATACAAGGAGCATCAAGATACTACTTACCTGGATCATCGGTCAAGGGGGAATTTGTTAACACAGAGAAGATGAATACTTGACTGAAGATCGATTGCAGTTGCATTTTCAGCATTCGACAGCAACGGACAAGGGGGAATTTGTTGATGCAAATTTTGTGTCCGATGCTTGTCGAATAGATTAGTTATTATTTTACGCTGAATTTGTAATAGTTAGTGAAACGGTCTATCGAACGTGTATAGACCCGCTCGTTTGAAGTGGTCAAACAAGAGGGTTATTCGGTTGACCGTGTGTGTTTGCAAGACAAGGGGTGTGACTATAAATAGAAAACCCTTACCATTTGCAACACAAGAGAGTTAGTGGAGGTTTGAGACCTCACCGGGAGAGATCACCACTTGGTCTCTCCCCGGATGTATACTCCTTTGGTATTAGTTCGGTTATCATCTAATCGGGCCGATTTGTAATGTTTTACTACCGGATTAATACAAATTTGTTTGTTTATCATCTCTAATCTCTTCCGTCTATGAACATAATCATGAAAATCACGGATTCGGTCCCGAAACCCGGACCTACATAACATTCACCTCTGTTCTCGGTAACACATACTTCTTTAAGATACATTCCCATGATCTAAGATGATTTGCTTGAACCCAGTTTTCAAATCTATCCTTCCACCCGTAGTATTCTTCGATACTCATCAATTTCGGGGGCTTTTGGGTGGTTCCCGTCTCGTTTTCTAGATTCATGGCTTGAGCAATTGCAGCTGGACTTGACGGTGTTGCAAACGCGTTGTAGAACTTGGTACTCATATTTCACAGATTTCAAACGGAAAACAAAGTTCAAACGATGGTTGATTTCAAACGGTGGACCTTCAAACGGAAGGGTATGTTTCAAACGACTGGACCTTTTTCAAACGGAAGGGTATGTTTCAAACGACTGGATGCTGATTTCAAACGATGGACTTCAAACGGATCACTTTTCAAACGGTCGGCTGTGATTTCAAATGATAGAATCCACTTTCAAACGATCAGTTCAAACGGTTGGACAATTTCAAACGATGGGACCTAATTTCAAACGACGGAACCTGATTTCAAACGATTGTTTCAAACGGTTGACCTAGTTTCAAACAGAAGGTCTCATGACGTCATCAATTTTCAAACGAAAGTCCAATTTTCAACTGTTTTTACTTCGATTTTCGATCTGAAACTTTCAAGGCTTTGTCAGTTATCAATTCCGAGTCTAATATGCAAATTTGAGCAGATTTTGACCGTGAAAAGTATCGGTAATGAACAGAAGGTGTAGAAAAATAGATTTTCAAGCTGATAATGGCAAGAACTCCTTGTCCTGAGCTCTGATACCACTTGTAGGATCGTTTCGCGACATGAATGAGTCGGTCGGAAGAGCTCTAATTCGTTTCAGAGGCGGAATTCATTGAAACGAATGTGAAAAACAGCTTGAATACACTTTAATCTCTTTTATATTTAATTGACAATGTTTACAGCACAAATGAATACCGACAGCACCTCGGTATCACAAATCAGTATCCCTTACAAATGACAACCGTTTGAGAACTATATATAGGATTGCCTGACCATTTGAAACATGCTTCAAACGGTCAGCATTCAAACAAACAGACACTCTCAAACGGACTGGTTCAAGCGGTCAGGCTAGATTCAAGCGGCCAAGCTTCTTTCAAACGGCCAGCTTTGCTTCAAACGGCCAGGCTTTGATTTTCTTGATTTCTTGCTTAATCTGACCTGCAACGAACCCGAGACTCGACATAAGACGAAGACGACAGATGACTGCACCAACAAAGATGAATCACTTGGATCTGACTCGTGTGTAGCGTAACCTTTGATTATTTTCGCACTTTTGCACTTGTTTAAGAGATTATCTTAGTTATTGTAGTAGGCCCCTCTTTTGAATGTGACGTTACCCTCAACCCAGTAGTTTGAGTCAGCAAGGATACAATCCTAAAGGGTCGGATTATTGAAAGATAATTAATTAAGTTATTAATGCATAATGTGGTAGGCCCCTCTTTTGAAGGCGACGTTGCCCTCGGCTAAGTAGTCTGAGTTAGCAGGGATACAGTCCTAAGTAGCCGGGTTAAAGTTTTAATAGTAGTTTAACTTATGAGGGGGTCAAAGAGTTTGGACCCCCGCCATCCAATACCGTTGGGTATTGAAGGAGGTCCTACTAAATTTGACCCAGGTCCTTTGCAGGACCTATACACTGAACAATGACAAGACTCTTACCAAACCGTTCCCTTAATCCCGGACTAGGTAGCCAACATACCTCCATATAGACCGTGGAGATATGAATGGTGAAAATCTTTTATTTTATATAGACAGTAAAATAATGCTAAGACACCACGGACAAACGAGAAGGAAGAATCACCTTCAACATAAGAAACCAGTAATTAAAGTCATTAATACAAAACCAATTAAAAAGTGCAAAAGATTAAAAATAAAAAGTATTGCACTAAACACTTGTCTTCACCTACTCTCTTTCTTCATTAAATGCATTTTCATTAAATGCATTTTTGTCTGCATTAGTTGACCACGCCTCCGTGTCCGCTGAGCACGACCCCGTGTGCAAAAGCATATCTGTACTATCAAGATCTGCCTGGATTTCGCGAATCTTATAGTTGACCACGGCCCCGTGTCCGCTGAGCACGGCCCCGTGGTGGGCGATAGAAGCTTCTACCACTTTGTCTTTTCTGCTGACACTTGGGCATGCCCCCGTGCTCACTGAGCACGGGGTGTGTTCAGGCTTCTGTCTTCTTGTTTTGCTTGGGAAGATGTTGTCGGGAGGTCGGGCATGCCACGTTCATTCCTTTTCTTGTATTTATGTTAGATTTAGCTGCCTTTTTGCTTCTTTTGTTCAATTGAGCTCATTTAATCCTGAAAATACAAAAGGAAGACAAAAGCACACTTTTTCCAACATTAGTACTAAAAAAGGGTTAGTTTTATGCCATGATTGATGTAATTTATATGTTGCATTTTGTGCACATCAGAGGTGATGTGGTGGTTTTGACCGAGAGAGAGAAGGAAGAAGTGAAGGGTTTGTAGATTGTTGGAAAATGTTAATAGGAATTTTACTTGGATTTGAAAAGATTATACTTGTTCTATAGGTCTTACACTTGTCAAAATGGAAGAAAACAAGAAAAGGTAGGCTCCCATTTGGGCCACCACCTACACATGCACACATATACACCTTGTACATACATATACATATATATATATATATATATATATATTAGACCAAACAACGTAATTAACTGACTACCGAGTATTTTATCTTGCGTTTTATCGCGTTTTAAAATTATTTAATCATCTTATAAAAATTAACTCGTCAAAATATTGCTGAATAATGTTTTATTTGCCTAGACCGGCTGCATTGTCTGTATTTTGAAGTATACACGCGATATTGTGTAGTATGCGTTTAAATTCGCAAAATAGATATTTTAAGCGTTTTAATTAAATTTTTCCTCATGAATATGATTAGAAATAGAATTTCAAGTAAATTGCCAAAATCGTCCTTGAGGTTTGGTTATGTTTGCCATTTTCATCCAAAACAACTTTTTTGTACCATATAGTCCTTCATTTTTGAGATTTTTTCCCATTTTCATCCAAACGTCTAACTTGTTTTGACAAAATCATCCCTAAGATTTGTGATTTTTTGTCATTCTCATATCTCCTATCAAGAGAAATCAGGTACTTAACTCTACACCTTGAAGTTTTACATCCAAGGTTCTTGAACTTCCAATTAACTAGAAGTTTGTACAACATTCTAATTTTGGTTCCTCATCTCCCAAAGTTGTTTAGTTTTCTTTCTAATATTGGTTCGTCATCTCCCCAAATAGTAGTTGAGTTTTACCTAGTAGTACAAAAGCAATATTCAACTTTTTATGTTGTATCCATTAATGTACAACCAAAGGTGTTTTTTCAACCAAAAGTTATAGTAAACCAAGAACGTTATTTAATGGACAAGTTAGTCACTCGTATTATCTGAAATGATGGTACATATAACAGGTGTTTGTGACATTATGTTCCATCGTATTTATATTCTTAAGGAAGTCATGAATTCATAATTTGCCAAAAGGCATTAATTTGCTAATGTTGGAATTTGCATTGCAAAAACGTAACAAAACCCTCTAACTGATGAGATCCTTCTGAGAGGGGAAACCCAACAGAATGAACCGAGGACCACACACATAACCACAAGGCAAGGAAGTGTGGTACGTGGTGTATGGAGTGGGTGAGTGGGGTTTGAGGCACTAAGCAAAGTCCACCACAGGTCCAGAACTCTTTAACTAAGTTGTATTATACTATATGTCAATGATTGGATTGGGGCCTACTCCATTTTAAGACAAAAGCTATAGTGATGTGTGACAAATGGATGGATTGCTAAGATCAAAGGAGTACAACTTTATCATAATGATGTACAAATCTTTGAATATGGAAAAACCCTTCGGTGGCTACCTCGAATATAGCAACTTATACACTTGTTATACTGAACTAAATAGTGGTATAATCAAACCATCTTCAGCTTGTTTGATCAGCTAGACATATCTAATGATTTTAAATTATATAGTTTCATTATGAAGGGTAGGAGAAAGTGCCCTACAAAATCATTAGGAGGACCCAAGAGATCTTTGTTGAAAGATCCTTCTTCATTTAATTAATTTTATTTTAAATCATTGAAAATTAGTTACTGTAACATTCTTCGTTATATATATATTTGAAGCATAATACATTTGAGAACCATGAATTGAATGAATATGATTTAATCGGTATCAAAAAGATTAATGAAAACATTATATATATCCATGTGTTTGGGAAACCTTCTTTGATCATCATTATCAAGAAACAAGTACATGAACTTGAAAATAAATTTATACCTTTTAGAATATAAGTGAGTTTCAGTGAGATTTTTGATGATGATTTGTTTGTTTCTCCTTAAAATCACTTTTAAAACACCTTTGGATCTTCAAACTAACTTTAAAGCTACTTTGAATAGACTTAAATCTTCATGGAAGTGTTCAAAATTTGAATGTGGAGGTGATGGTGGTGGTTTCGGCCAAGAGAGAGAAGGAAGAAGAGAAGGGTTTGTAGATTGTTTGAAAATGTTAATAGGAAGTTTACTTGGATTTGAAAAGATTGTATTTGTTCTATAGGTCTTATACTTGTCAAAATGGAAGAAAAAAAGGCAGGCACCCATTTAGGCCACAACTACACATGCACACATATACACCTTGTATACATACAAACATATATATATATATGATATGTATTAGAGCAAACAACGTATTTATGTTGGTGCATCCGTTTGTCATCTTGTATCGAGTCTTGTATTGAGCTAGTTAGATCAGGGCACGAAAAACGAGATAATGGAATATAGTAGAGATTCCGCTTGAAATGACATGAGATCACATATGTTCTGATTCCGCTTGGTTTAGCTTGTCTGATTTCGCTTGAAGTGTATGATGTTGATTTCGCTTGAAACATGTTCAAGCGAAATCACAAGGCCTATATATAGGGGTGATCAAGCGAAATCAAGTAATTAGTTGTTCCGGTTTGCCACGAAGTGCTGCCGAAGTGTCGTCACGTTGTAAAAGTCACCCTAATCAATCAATCGACAGTTTAAAGTGTATTCTTGCTGAACTGAACTCAGTTTGTCTGTTTCCGCCGTTCAAACTGAGCAAAACTCTTCTGATCGACTCGTTCAGGTCTGAAAACGATCCTACAAGTGGTATCAGAGCTCAGGAAGAAGAGTTCTTGCCAATTTAGCTGCACATTCTGATTTCTACACCTTCTTTTTCAAAATTCAAAATTTTTGACAGTTAAAATTGGCTAAAATTCACACAGAATGTGCGCAATCATGTTTTAACAAAGCCTTGAAAGTTTCATGACTAAAATCGATCTAAAACTTGACGTTTTGGTAATTCCGCTTGAAAACACTCGATAGAATGATGATGTCAGCGTGATTTCGCTTGAAAATTGATCCTGATTTCGCTCGAAATCGATATTCTGCTTGAAATATTGGTTTGATTCCGCTCGAACTGGTATTTCGCTCGAAAGTTTGTTGTGATTCCGCTCGAACCGTGTTATTTCGCTTGAAAGTAGTGTGGTTTGAAGCGAAATCTGTGATCTCACGTGAACATTCATAGTGATTCCGCTTCAAAGACTTATTCCGCTTGAAAAGGGTCTAGCTTGAACTTGATATTTCGCTTGAACAGGCAGTTTAAGAATTTCTTGATAATCCGAATCATGGACGAGGAATTTTATAACGCATTCGCTACCCCGGTTACCTCGATCAGTCTTGCACAGAACACGATGTTGGAAAACGAAACGGGAACTATGCAAAAACCGCCTAAGCTCATGAACATTGAGGAGTATAAGGGTTGGGAAGGACGTTTTGAGAACTAGGTACAAGCAAATTATCTAGACGCTTAGGAATGTGTTGAGACAAAGTACGTTAGACCAATGAATGACGATGAAGAGGAGATTGCAATCAAGGATATGAGTGCTGATGATAAAAAAGAAATACAAAAATGAGAAAATGATGCTAAGTTTGCTACAACAAGCTGTGAAAGAAGACATCATGGTCTTATTGCAACACAATGGAAGTTCTTATTCGATTTGGAAAGCCTTAAGATCAAAGTTTGTTGGTAGTCAAGAAATGATCAAGAACAAGAAATCACTTTTGAAAAAAGTGTTTGATTTGTTTCGAGGTTTGAAGAATGAGAGCACAAAGCAGATTATCGAAAGATATTGCAATTTGTTGGTTAACATGAGAAGGGTGAGTATCAACAAAGATAATGAGGAGTTGATTGAAAAATTAGCAGATGCATTGCCACATGAAACCTGGGGCACATATTTGATGATGCTCAGAAACAAGAAAGGATTTAACACGCTAACTTTGAGTAAATTCATAGATCTCCAGAATGAAAGACTTCGATGGTGAACAAGACATTGGACTTTACTACAAAGCAGGGTTGAATGACAAAGCAACCGATTTTTCTCCAAAAGTTGAAACTGCTTTCAATGTCAAGAATTCATCTGAAAGTTCTTCAAAAGGATCAAGCAGTAAGACGAGTTTCTCATCATTTCCTTCATTTGATCCAAACTTGACAGTAACAAAGAGTGGTGGAAAGTTGCAATGCAACATTGTTCTAAACCTGGAAAATGATCAAGATTACACTGAAGAAGTTGCAAAGAGCCACATGTCTTTGTTAGGGACTGTTCTAGAATCATATAGAAGTTTTGTTGCAGGAAAGATCGGGAATCCAATGCTTACAAAAGAGGATTACGATCAAATAGATGCTGAGGAGATGGAGCTAATGGATATAAAATGGTGTTTGGCTAGTGTGTTGAGGAGAGCTGAGAAATTTAAGCAAATCACAGGAAGAAATGATCTATGTGAAGCAAATATTTCTACTTTAGGCTTTGATAAATCTAAAGTCACTTGTTTTCGGTGCAGGGAAAAAGGACACTTCAAGAGGGAGTGCACCAATCGCGAAGCAAGTGGAGCTCAAAATCCTTTCAACAACAACAACGATTATTATAGGAAGGCCATCTACCATCAAGTTGCTCAACAACCAACCCAGCAGCAGGCACAAACAGCACATGGAAGGGTTGTGATTGAAGAATCTTCAAAAAGAGCTTGTGTGGTGAATCAAGATGAAAAGAAGCCATCAACAGAATTCAACTGGGATAAGTATTTACCAACTGATGGTAAAGCATGTGTGATTGATCAAGATGATGAAAAATTACCTGAAGGGTTTAGCTGGGAGAATTTTACTTGGGATGATTATGATCCTAACAAAGCTTCAGTTCATACAACTTTTGTTGCTAGAGTTGAAGAAGACAGTGATGATGATACTGAGTATTATGCTAACAAGATGAGAGATCATTTGAAAATGTTGGCTGAAAGTGACAGTGAAGATGAAAAAGCTAAGCAGAAAAAGAAAAAGATCAAAACACCGGTCAGTAGTGATGATGAAGATGTTCCGGTGGTTGGAAGAAAAGTGAAAGAAGCTCCAAAGTTCAAAATTAGTGAAGATGTTATTGCGAAAGAGATTCCTGTGAATTGTGAAACCTGTGAGATCATGAAGAAGAAAAACAGTGAGTTGGTTAACAACATGAACAGGTTGAAGGAATCTTACGATGTGTTGAACAAAGCAATGAACATGTACAATGATACAAGTGAAGAGCAAGCAACAGCAATGAAGACACTTCAAGGAGCTTTTATGATTAAACAAAAAGTTGTGAACAACTATATCGAGAAGTGTGTTGTTCTTGAACAGAAATTGGAGTTGCAAAGAATTGAGACTGAGAGTGTAAATCGTTTGTTGAAAAGTTACTCATGTACTTCTTATGTCATTGACAGGATTTATCCAACTATTGAAGGCATGAAGGCATTTGAAAAGGATGAAGTGACAGAAGAACAAACTGAAGAAAAGACTCCAGAGAAGAAGAACGAAAAGAAGCATGACACAAAGAAAAAGACTGACAAGAAAAATTCTGGAAAGAAACAAGGTGTTAGTTACAACAAGTGTCCACCCCCGCTTGTGACAACTATGTTCTCTAATCGATGTTCAATGTAAAACAATGATGATTATTAATAAAACAATGTGCTTTGGTGTTATTATATGTGTTTTGATGTTATTATGTGTGTATTTGTGTTTGGTGATTTTTCAATTTGATTCAATTCCGATTTCAAGCTCTAAATCGCTTTCTGGAAGGTTATACGCGCATGGATGCGTAAATATAACCAGTTTAATGCAACAAACACTCCGGAATAGTGAAATAGGCTTAACATACCTTAAATAACCTCCACATAACTTAGAAATAAGTTTTGGATGGTTTGGTATGTTGAAATCAAGTTTGTTCGATCGCAGGGACTATTTATGTCAAACTGCGATAACGAACATTCCGGAACATGATCATAAGTTAAACATACCCTAAATAACCGTTACATAGCTTAGAAAAAGGCTTTGAGGGGTTCGGTATGCTAAAATAAACTTTATTGATCAATAGGGACTAAAAGCGTCAAAAAGTGCACAAGTTTGCATTTTCGCGCATATCTTACGTTCTGAATATATCCGGACATCCAAAAATTCATGTAATCATTAAAATATTATGTTTTAGTGTTTGGCATGATAAAAAGTCTATTCGTCGCTTAATTTGGATCGTTTTTGCGTTCGTTACGACTTCCGTCGTAATTAAGCGAATAACGCAACCGTACAACCAAACGAACCGACATCCGAGATATTTTTGAGCATATTTTGAGTTCCCTATACTTTAAATTTATCTTAGAGCCTTGAAATGGGGTTAACGGGGCTTAAAAGTGCAAAAAAATCAAGTTTTACATGTGCAGGGACCATTTTTGAAATTTCTGACCAGATTCAATGAACCTAGTCCATTTTGAAGTGTTGATGGTTTTAAACCATGTTTTTGCAAAACCATGGGCTGGTATTCAATGAACCTAGTCCAGTATAACTCATATTAGGGGCTCCCATGGTTTTAGAAAACCATGGGCACACATGTAAGGTCTAGATCAAAGCTCAGTTTTCGATGAACGATCTTAACGGTTCTTGAATTCCTATAAATACCCACCCTCACTTCCTCCCAAAGCACACTTGAATCTGATTTTGGCTCTCTAAGTTGAAGTTTATGCTTCATACCTGAGAGTAAATCGGATCAAGAGCTTGCGGGGACCTTCTGTAGGTATTCTTTCGTTCTTTTCATTCGTTTTTGTCGTTAAAGTCAAACTGCGTTTGACTTTCTGCTTTGACCAGTTTATGGTCAACGGGAAGTTCGTTTGAACTTCATAACGTGAGCGTAATCACGATGGTTATAGTCCCTAGTGACTATACCTACTGATTACCACGTTATCTAGGCTCAGTGACGAGTCGTAGTTTCGGCCAAAATGCGTTTTCTCGCGTATTTTGTAACCAAACTACTCTAGGATATCAAAACCGTTTGTTTTGATATCAAAAACTGTTTTCTAACTTAACTAAACATGTTCTAGCATATTTAGCTCGTCGCTTTTTTTAGATTAGTGCTTGTGTGGAGCCGAAAGTCAAGCGGACTAAACACCCGCTTAGGCTTTCGAACACGACCCGTTTGGTCGATCATTAGGATCCGACCAAACATGTTAAGTGACCATAGTAGCGTAGGGAATAACCTTCCGAGGTTATACCTTATGGTCACTTAGGTTTGATTAGTCGGATGATAGGTAGTTTATATGCCTTTGGTAAATTACCAAAATACCCTTTTCATACATAATTGGTAATTAAGCATATGTAACCTAAACTTTTGACACGTAACTGATTATGTAACATAATTAAACATGTATGGGCATATAATACTTGTCATAGGACTAGTTAGACGTCGTGAACGCGCTTTTGCGCGCACGATGTCACACCCCTAAAATCCCACACGCGGAGTACCACCGCTTGGGAGCGTGACATGACCAGGATCTTAACCACCAATCATATTGAACATGTAGTATAGTTAAGTATAGCGGAAGCATTTAATGTAAAAACCCAATCATAAGTATTAATGTATGAAATAACATAAGTAATCACGATCCATTTGTCCACAACGACCTGCTCCTCCTTGTGCAAGCTGCATAAAGTACCTAAGGTCCTGCAAGGCATGCAGCAAGTAATCAACAGACTAGTTGAGCGAGTTCACAGAAAGTAAGTTCGTAACAGTAATGCGTAAGTTCATCTAGTGGGGGCTTCCCATACAAGTATACACTATTTGTGAGGGATTCTCACGTTTATCCTTAACAATGGGGGATTCCCATTATGGTACTTACTAGATTATTTCCAACCATGTGTTCTTCTTAAACCGAGAACATGAATACGTACAGGGTCACGCAGGATTTACGTGACGTGCCCTTCCCCGAGGGCAGTGGTACGTGTGGGGGGGGGGGGGCTACGCAGGATTTACGCAGCGTGTCCTTCCGACCCGGAAGAGAGTAGAAGGTATTGGGTTACGCAGGATTTACGTAACGTGTCCTCCCGACCCGGGAGACAATTGGCAATTACCGGGTTACGCAGGATTTACGTAACGTGTCCTGACTATCCTGAGGACGATGGTCTATAGTCTAGTGATTGCGTAAGTACGAGTAACTCTTTCAATATCAACATATCCAACCCAATTCCCAACCCGGGAATCCCATGCCTTGGCTGTGTGAACTCACCTCGGTTTGCTCGGCAGATACACAAAAGAGGGTTCTTGAACTAACAGTGATCAACCACGTCCTAACAGGGTTATCATACAAGTCAGGTTTTGACTACACGTAATGCACGCATAAGACATACAAGTCAACACATAGCATGTAACAGTCACGAGTATAATGGAATCATACATGTGCGATTAAACCATTAGCCCAAAGTAAACGGCCCAACATGTTGTGCGTTCCACAACATGTTGTGCGATCCAACATGTACCGGCCCAAACAGTAACACATAACAGCCCAATAACATCACCAAATAACAATCTTGTGCAATCAGCTTACATTACCCAGCCCAATCACTCATCCGGCCCAACAGTTAATGGACATAACACTTGTGCGATTCATTTATTCTTGTGCGACAGAGTTGGGTTGTGCGATCAGTTGGGCTTGTACGATCCAGTCATCTTGTGCGGTCCGTATTAGCCCAGTCCAGCATGCACGTCCGGCCCAACACATGGCAGCTTGTGCGATCCAAGGGGATCTTGTGCGAGTGGGCAACCGCTTGTGCGATTGGCGCTTGTGCGGCCGGCTTGCTTGTGTGATTGGTTAACTATTTCCGGATTTCATGTCATTCGGTTACAATCAATATTGAATCTAGCCAATCAGTTACAATGTTTCCATACTTATCATCTATCAATTAACATCTACTACCTTATACAATATCAGATCAAGCAAGGGTTTTTATTATGAATTTCCTATGAACCCTAACCGGTTTCATAGTCACAACACGGACAACAACTTATCAAATCCTATTGTTCGATCCGATTTCATGAATATACAACCGATTACATGATCAATTCTTAACATCACATGAAAGCCAAACACAACACAACATAACCGATTACATTCCTTTAAAACTTAAATCATCACACCAATCCATTTGACAACAAGGCATAGCATCCTAATAACATCAATTCGGTTCTAGCTTATTATCATGTAACACCATTTACAAGAACAACATATATCATAACACTCAACCCATCGAACAAATCCTAGCAGCCATATCATTCAACAGTTTCAATTCCATCATGCAAACAATTCGAGAACAACCATGCTAGCCGATTATCAAACATTCAATCTAACAATCCAAATATATAACATAGTGGCTGATTTACATCTATTATGATTAACACATACAAAATCAGTCACAGCTTCAATAACATGATAGCACATCACCCGAAACATATACATAACAAGAATACTAACCGGTTAGAGAGGGAAACAAGGTTTGATCCGAATAACAAAAGATCTCCGTTAGGGAATATGCTTGCCGTCAAGTTGAGAGGGAGAGGAACCGAACTAGGGTTTGAGTGTGTGTGTATTGTGTTTCGTAAAAAGTGAGAGGGAGTTGCCCTACCCTAAGTGTATACGAGTAGAGGATGGGCCGAACCCTCAATGGGCCTCCCATTGGTCCAAATACAAAGTATAGCCCAAATGGGCTTGTGCGATCGATATGTGTTGTGCGCTCGGGTCAATAAATACATAGACACATTTAATAACGTACATACATGCACATAATAACATTCAATAAATCAAAGTTTGCGGAATCATAACACGTTCACGTACATTACACAAAGTAGGTCTAAAGTTCGAGTTGTCACATTATCCCCAACTAATTGGAAATTTCGTCCCGAAATTTGGTATGCACTCACTGAGGAAGCTAGGTAAACTGTATTGTTCACTGATTTTCCTGGGGTGTCACACACGACGCGTTAAAGTAGCGTAAGCTACCTTAATAGGTCGCGATGGGTCGAAAGCACTTAGGTTAGGTTTCAATTTAGGGTGTAGGCTTTGTTAAACCATATCACATGAGTTCCAACACTCATTTGGTTTACAAGACCTCATTCTATCTGATCGTCCGATTTAGGCGTCTATTGTTTGACTAGTGGTTCGATTACTAGGTGCTACTTGATTTCTCTGGTTTGCTTGAGTTTGATTGAAGTTCTATTGATTGAGGATATTTTGCACTTCATGTGAGTACATAGTTCCCCTATTTTACTGTTTTTAAATGTTTTGGGGTGATTCATATGTAAGAAATGTTTTCAAGGTTTAAACGATGATTTCAAAAACGATTAAAACGATTTTTACTAAACTAATAACGTTTTCAATAATGTGAATAAAACTTGATGGTTGTAGTTACATAACAAATGACATTCATTAATTTTGGCCCAACCGACCAGTATTAGGTTATGGTACCATAGGATCTGACAAATCCCATTACTTTACTACACCCATGGTTATGTGTGGGGGTTGTGGGTAGCGACTGAATCTGATGTTTGTTAACTCACCCTTTGGTGGTTTGTTATTTCGAGAAGCGAGAAGCGAGGTGATCGAGTCACGAAGGTTTGAATGTTGTTAGCGAGACGACCATAAATAGTTTTTCACAAATTAAAACGAGGATGATTTTAAACGATTTAAACGAGATAACGATTTTGAAACAATTTGAACAAGTTAAACGATTTGGGTAAACGATTGGTTTTTGGTTAGTGTTTAGATAACGGGATGGGTGTAATGTGGTGAAAGCATGGTGGATACGCCGCTGGTACTTCCTATATATAAGTGCTTTCATCATATTAGATACCGTGGCGTTAGTTAGTTCACTTGGGTAAACGATTTTAAAATGATGTCACACAACGATGTTTTTTTAACGAGTTTTTACAAGTTGGTTTTCTAAAATAAATGTTTTTGGGGTTAAGAAGCATGGCTACGAGATTTTATAAATTATAACCATCTTGATTTGAGTTGGTTAATTTTGTTGCAATACATTTTTCAAAACAAGGTTTGTATTTTGACTCTTGTAGTCTAATTAAGTATTTCAACATATAAACAAAGCCATGATTCCGATACTCTTATAAAACCTATGTACTCGCCAGCATTTCTTTGCTGACTAAGTTTTTACATATGTTTCAGGTGTTGATGCTTGATTAATTTCTAGGATGCATGCGTCACGTAGGATCTGGACAAGGCCTTAGTGACATAATAACTATGATAGACGATATAAAACTTGTTTGTTCTATGTGTTAAGACAATGAAATGTTTAAATTTATCAATAAAACAAAACTATTTTGTATCCATGGTTGTGAAACAATAGCTTTTGTTGCAACGCTCCCCGACGTTTCCGCCATGGTTTGTTGTCCTACGTGGTCGGGGTGTGACAGAAGAAGTTGGTATCAGAGACAATGGTTATAGGGAATTAGGTTATTAGTAATGCTTTGACCTAGACTATAACTTTTAGGACCCCAACACAAGTTTACTTGTGTTTATATTTTAAAACAAAACCGTCACCTATCCTTAGGTGATAACCACAATATTCGAATCCGCTTTGAAAACTAATCATCTGTTCTAGGATGATTGATTACTAGGTTTTGAACCCTTTGTTATAAGGTTTTGAACCCTTTAAGTTTTCAAAAATCTCATCAAAGTTTAGGTCTAAATAGTGTGAACACGTGCAAACTGGAAGGGTGGGTGCCTGTGCCCTGGGTCTTCTGTCTAAGGCTAGAGTGTTCGTACAAATCCGCAGTATCGAACCAGTCACTCTTACCTGGGAACTCTTGGGATGAGTGTCCACGTATAGGCGAGCATGTCTTCGGCGATACATTATTTTTGATCCATTTACTTTGATTAGTCTCTGCGTGTCATTTGTTTGTTCGAGGTAACGAACGAATGATCACCTCTCTTGTGTTTTATCGATGCCTCTTTTGTTTTTCCAATTGTGGATCCCGCCCGTGGACGAGCTTTCAATCTGAATGAAATTGAGGCTCGAGCTGACCACCTCGTTATCGATGGTACCTTTCTGGTTAACGGTACGTTTCTTGTTAACAACCGTCCTGCATCTATTCTTTTTGATTCTAGAGCCGATAGAAGTTTTGTTTCATTATCTTTTGAGCCTTTGCCTGCGATACCTAGAACTAAACTGAAGAAACCCTTATCTGTCGAAGTTGCTACTGGTAAACCCCTTGTTCTCGACTCTGTTATTCGTGATTGTCAGTTGAACCTTGATAACCATCTTTTTCCTATTGACCTCACACCGATGCAACTTGGGAGCTTCGACATTATCGTAGGGTGGATTGGTTGACCAAACACCACGCTGAGGTGGTTTGTTTCGATAAGATTGTTCGTATTCCTTTGTCTTCTGGCAAAATTCTGGAAGTTTGGGGCGAGAAACCTTCAGGTGGATTGAAGCTTATGTCATGTATGGAAGCTCAGAGGTATTTGAGAAAAGGATATGTTGCTTTTCTGGCACATGTCACCGAGGAGAAAAGCAAGAGTAAGAGTATTCAAGATATTCCGATTGTTCGGGATTATCCAGAGGTGTTTCCTGATGAACTGCCTGGTTTGCCTCTAGTTCGTCAAGTCCAGTTTCATATTGACCTTGTACCCAATGCCAACCCTATTGCAAAAGCGCCTTATCGACTTGCACCGTCAGAGATGCAAGAATTATCGAAGCAGCTTCAAGAGTTATCTGATAAAGGATTCATCCGACCAAGCTTTTCACCTTGGGGAGCTCCTGTCCTCTTCGTGAAACAGAAAGATGGGTCTTTTCGAATGTGTATCGATTATCGTGAGCTTAATAAGCTTACCATCAAGAATCGATATCCCCTACCTCGAATTGATGATCTCTTCGACCAGCTGCAAGGTGTTTCATGCTTTTCAAAGATCGACCTGCATTCTGGGTATCATCAACTTTGTGTTCTCGAAGAAGATATTCCCAAAACCGCATTCCGCACAAGATATGGGCATTATGAGTTCACTGTCATGGCTTTTGGTTTGACGAATGCTCCAGCTATCTTCATGGACTTAATGAATAGGGTCTGTAAACCTTATTTAGATAAGTTCATTATTGTGTCCATCAACGATATTCTTGTCTATTCGAAGTCTCGAGCCGAGCACGAGCAACACCTTCGCTTAACATTGGAACTCCTGAAGAAGGAACAACTTTTTGCTAAATTCTCCAAGTGTGAATTCTGGCTTAAAGAAGTTCAATTCTTGGGTCATATAGTCAATGAGCAGGGTATTCATGTGGATCCATCCAAGATTGTTGCTATTAAAGACTAGAATACACCAACAACACCTACAGAGATTCGATCTTTTCTTGGTTTTGCTGGATATTATCGTCGATTCATTTCAAACTTCTCAAAGATTACGGTTCCACTCACTGCTTTGACTCAGAAGAATAAGCCTTTTGAGTGGGGACCCAAACAAGAAGAAGCATTCCAAACGCTATCTGATCTTCAAACTCGTGTTCTTCAAGCTCAGCAATTTTGTGTTTCACAAAATTTGATAGGTAAGAAATTACCACGTCAACTTGAGCTTAAGCTCGAAGCGAAGGACAATTGGGTTGCTCTATTTCAAGGATCGTTTGTGGATCCCAAAACAAGACGATCTTCGCACCTTGGTAATGGACGAATCTCGCAAGTCTCGATATTCTATCCATCCTGGTGCTGATAAAATGTACAAGGGTCTTCATACTAAGTTCTGGTGGCCTGGTATGAAGAAGGATATTGCCTTGTATGTATCAAAATGCCTGACTTATCTCAAAGTCAAGGCTGAACATCAACGACCTTCTGGTTTGCTTGTGCAACCAGAGATACCGGTTTGTAGTGGGAGAGCCTTGCGATGGATCTCATCACTAAGTTACCGCGTACGTCTAAAGGTCATGATGCTATTTGGGTTGTTATCGATCGATTAATGAAATCAGCTCATTTTATTCCAATTCGCGAGGATCTATCTGCTGATAAACTTGCAAAGATTTATGTTGATGAGATTGTATCACGACATGGTGTTCCTTTGGATATCATTTCTAATCGTGATGCTCGATTATCATCTCATTTCTGGAAGACCATGCAATCTGCTTTGGGAACCCAACTGAATCTAAGCATTGCTTATCATCCCCAAACAGATAGTCAATCTGAGCGAACAATTCAAACTTTGGAGGATATGCTTAGAGCATGCGTGATAGACTTCGGTGGTAATTGGGATTCTCATCTGCCATTCATCGAGTTCTCTTACAACAATAGCTATCATGATAGTATCAATATGGCACCATTCGAAGCTCTCTACGGTCGAAAATGTCGTTCACCTGTCTGTTAGAACGAGACCGGTTAAGCTCAGCTTACTGGACCTGAGCTCGTTCTGGAAACAACAGACAAAATCATGAAAATCCGCGATAATCTTGTGACAGCTCGAAGCTGTCAAAAGAGTTATGCGGATATGCGACGCAAGCCCTTAGAATTTCAAGTCAGAGATCATGTCCTACTCAAGGTTTCACCTTGGAAAGGCGTCGTGAGATTTGGAAAGAAAGGAAAACTTGCACCTCGATATGTGGGACCATTTAAGATTGTGGAAAAGATTGGGAAGGTTGCCTGTCGACTAGAGCTACCTCTAGAGCTTGGGAATATTCACCCGACTTTTCATGTGTCCAATTTGCGAAAGTGTTTAGCTGACACTGATCTTCACATCCCTCTCGACAAGATCCAAATCGATGAGACGATGCACTTTGTTGAGAAACCCGTGGAGATCGTGAACCGTACTTTCAAATAGTTGAAGAACAAACGGATTCGATTGGCAAAAGTTCGCTGGGGATCCAAACGTGGCCCAGAGTTTACTTGGGAACGTGAGGACCAGATGAAGGCGAAATATCCGCATTTGTTTTCACAAGCTTCCTCTAAGTTAAAATTTCGGGACGAAATTTCCTGAAGTAGGGGAGACTATGATAACTGTGTTCTCTAATCGATGTTCAATGTAAAACAATGATGATTATTAATAAAACAATGTGCTTTGGTGTTATTATATGTGTTTTGATGTTATTATGTGTGTATTTGTGTTTGGTGATTTTTCAATTTGATTCAATTCCGATTTCAAGCTCTAAATCGCTTTCTGGAAGGTTATACGCGCATGGATGCGTAAATATAACCAGTTTAATGCAACAAACACTCCGGAATAGTGAAATAGGCTTAACATACCTTAAATAACCTCCACATAACTTAGAAATAAGTTTTGGATGG
The DNA here is from genome assembly GCF_002127325.2 of Helianthus annuus. Classification (NCBI taxonomy): domain Eukaryota; kingdom Viridiplantae; phylum Streptophyta; class Magnoliopsida; order Asterales; family Asteraceae; genus Helianthus; species Helianthus annuus. Next base: position 69,326,378 of record NC_035437.2, on the reverse strand, counting down.
TTTGGTATGTTGAAATCAAGTTTGTTCGATCGCAGGGACTATTTATGTCAAGCTGCGAAACTATACCGATTTGTATAGTAACAAACATTCCAGAACTTGATCATAAGTTAAACATACCCTAAATAACCTATACATAGCTTAGAAATAGTCTTTGAGGGGTTCTGTTTGCTAAAATAAACTTTATTGATCAATAGGGACTAAAAGCGTCAAAAAGTGTACAAGTTTGCATTTTCGCGCATATCTTACGTCCTGAATATATCCGGACATCCAAAAATTCATGTAATCATTAAAATATTATGTTTTAGTGTTTGGCATGATAAAAATTCCATTCGTCGCTTAATTTGGATCGTTTTGGCGTTCGTTACGACTTCCGTCGTAATTAAGCGAATAACGCAACCGTACGACCAAACGAACCGGCATCCGAGATATTTTTGAGCATGTTTTTAGTTCCCTATACATTAACTTTATCTTAGAACCTTGAAATGGGGTTAACGGGGCTTAAAAGTGCAAAAAAATCAAGTTTTACAAGTGTAGGGACCATTTTTGAAATTTCTTACCAGATTCAATGAACCTAGTCCATTTTGAAGTGTTGATGCTTTTAACCCATGTTTTTGCAAAACCATTTGCTGGTATTCAATGAACCTAGTCCAGAATAACTCATATTAGGGGCTCCCAAGGTTTTAGAAAACCATGGGCACACATGTAAGGTCCAGATCAAAGCTCAGTTTTCGATAAACGATCTTAACGGTTCTTGAATTCCTATAAATACCCACCCTCACTTCCTCCCAAAGCACACTTGAATCTAATTTTGGCTCTCTAAGTTGAAGTTTATGCTTCATACCTGAGAGTAAATCGGATCAAGAGCTTGCGGGCACCTTCTGTAGGTATAATTTCGTTCTTTTCATTCGTTTTTGTCGTTAAAGTCAAACTGCGTTTGACTTTCTGCTTTGACCAGTTTATGGTCAACGCGAAGTTCGTTTGAACTTCATAACGTGAGCGTAATCACGATGGTTATAGTCCCTAGTGACTATACCTATTGATTACCACGTTATCTAGGCTCAGTGACGAGTCGTAGTTTCGGCTAAAATGCGTTTTCTCGCGTATTTTGTAACCAAACTACTCTAGGATATCAAAACCGTTTGTTTTGATATCAAAAACTATTTTCTAACTTAACTAAACATGTTCTAGCATGTTTAGCTCGTCGCTTTCTTTTTAGATTAGTGCTTGTGTGGAGCCGAAAGTCAAGCGGACTAAACACCCGCTTAGACTTTCGAACACGACCCATTTGGTCGATCATTAGGATCCGACCAAACATGTTAAGTGACCATAGTAGCGTAGGAAATAACCTTCCGAGGTTATACCTTATGGTCACTTAAGTTTGATTAGTCGGATGATAGGTAGTTTATATGCCTTGTTAAATTACCAAAATACCCTTTTCATACATAATTGGTAATTAAGCATATGTAACCTAAATTTTTGACACGTAACTGATTATGTAACATATTTAAACATGTATGGGCATATAATACTTGTCATAGGTCTAGTTAGACGTCGTGAACGCGCTTTTGCGTGCACGACGCTTTAAAGTAGCGTAAGCTACCTTAATAGGTCACGATGGGTCGAAAGCACTTAGGTTAGGTTTCAATTTAGGGTGTAGGCTTTGGTAAACCATATCACATGAGTTCCAACACTCATTTGGTTTACAAGAACTCATTCTATCCGATCGTCCGATTTAGGCGTCTATTGTTTGACTAGTGGTTCGATTACTAGGTGCTACTTGATTTCTCTGGTTTGCTTGAGTTTGATTGAAGTTCTATTGATTGAGGATACTTTGCACTCCATGTGAGTACATAGTTCCCCTATTTTACTGTTTTTAAATGTTTTGGGGTGATTCATATGTATGAAATGTTTTCAAGGTTTAAACGATGATTTCAAAAACGATTAAAACAATTTTTACTAAACTAATAACGTTTTCAATAATGTGAACAAAACTTGATGGTTGTAGTTACATAACAAATGACATTCATTAATTTTGGCCCAACCGACCAGTATTAGGTTATGGTACCATAGGATCTGACAAATCCCATTACTTTACTACACCCATGGTTATGTGTGGGGGTTGTGGGTAGCGACTGAATCTGATGTTTGTTAACTTACTCTTTGGTGGTTTGTTAATTCGAGAAGCGAGAAGCGAGGTGATCGAGTCACGAAGGTTTGAATGTTGTTAACGAGATGACCATAAATAGTTTTTCACAAATTAAAACGAGGATGATTTTAAACGATTTAAACGAGTTAACGATTTTGAAACAATTTGAACAACTTAAACTATTTGGGTAAACGATTGGTTTTTGGTTAGTGTTTAGATAACGGGACGGGTGTAATGTGGTGAAAGCATAGTGGATAAGCCGCTGGTACTTCTTATATATAAGTGCTTTCATCATATTAGATACCGTGGCGTTAGTTAGTTCACTTGGGTAAACGATTTTAAAATGATATCACACAACGATGTTTCTTAACGAGTTTTTACAAGATGTTTTACAAGTTGGTTTTCTAAAATAAATGTTTTTAGGGTTAAGAAGCATGGCTACGAGATTTTATAAACTATAACCATCTTGATTTGAGTTGGTTAATTTTGTTGCAATACATTTTTCAAAACAAGGTTTGTATTTTGACTCTTGTAGTCTAATTAAGTACTGCAACATATAAACGAAGCCATGATTCCGATACTCTTATAAAACCTATGTACTCGCCAGCATTTCTTTGCTGACTAAGTTTTTACATATCTTTCAGGTGTTGATGCTTGATTGATTTCTAGGATGCATGCGTCACGTAGGATCTGGACAAGGCCTTAGTGACATAATAACTATGATAGACGATATAAAACTTGTTTGTTCTATGTGTTAATACAATGAAATGTTTAAATTTATCAATAAAACAAAACTATTTTGTATCCATGGTTGTGAAACAATAGCTTTGGTTGCAACACTCCACGATGACACTCTAGGTTTTTCCGAACGAACATCTTGTAATATCTTTGTGTATATATATGTTACTAAATGGAAACATGACGTTTTGCATGATATGTGTTGTATGTATGTATTATATATATATATATTTATGAGTGATGCTAGTGACTCGAGACCATGACTCGCAACCCCTCGGTTTCGAGTGGGCCACTCGGTCTCGAGTGGGCCTCTTGGGCCGTAACCGGTTTGGGCCGAAACCCTCTTAGCCTATTTTGAAACCTTGTATAAAATCCCAACCTTTCCCCACTCCTTCATTTGTTACACAAACATAAACACTCCTTTCTCTCTCACTAGAAAACCCTCAACAACACCACTTTCCTTCTCTAAATTCTCGGTTCAAGCTTGAAGTCTAACCGGCATCAACAAGAAATCTCGGACAAGCTCATCATCATTCGGACACTTTACTTTCTCGGTTCCTTTCCTTTGTTTCGGTGCCTTCTTCATAACCGGTTAGTGTTATTGTATGTGTAAAGGATTTATGTGTGTTAAATGAACTAGAAGGTACTTAGTTAGTAATGTTATGCATGATTTTTCGGATGACTTGTGAGTTTCACCATATGTGTAAACCATGATATGATGCTTGATAAAATGTGCAAAGTGACTAGTTGAATGTTTAAACTAAATGGTAGCTTAGAGTATTTAGGGCCAACCTAACTATGTTTCACTTGTTTCTTGCAAAATGATGTTGTTAAACATAAGATTTCGGTTCAAAAATGTATGATTATGTTAAGACGAAAACCCTAAAAATTGATGAACTTGTGATGAACTTGTTGAATATGGTTTGAAGATTTCAAAAAGGGCAATGTTTGATCTATTTTTATTAATGGTCAGATTAGGAAAACTGTTAGTTGAAACCTTATTGGTTGTTTCCTGATTTGGGCCTGATTTCATAGTACAAATTAGCCTGATGTATCTGAATCTGCACGTGAACAAGAAAAGGACAGCATTGCGACTCGAGACCACACAGTTGCGACTCGTAACCACAGCATGACAACTTGAAACCGCAACGGTTGCGACTCGAGACTACGACGGTTGCGACTCGCAACCACAGCGTGACAACTCGAGACCACACAGTTGCGACTCGCAACCACAGCATGACAAGCCGAGACCTCCTGGTTGCGACTCGAGACCACCTGGTTGCGACTGGGCTGTCCACTTTGGTTATTGGGCCATAATGTGTGTAATATGGGCTACCTGTTGACTGGACTATGTGTTGCTGTTTGATTGTGTAAATATTAGGGCCGGCCCAATAACCCTATGACTGTTTGTATGCATGCAACGTGTTAGTTATGTGTAGATTATACGTGAATGCTTGTATACCAAACCTGACCTACTGGTGACCATGCTAGGACGTGGTGACCAGCGTGTTTGACAAAGTAACCTAACCTGCCGAGCAACCCAAGGTGAGTTCACACACTAAAAGCATGCGTCCCGCGGAGGGACACGAACAAACTACCAATTTTGGGAAAACACTTTTGAACCATTACTTCCGGGGGAAAACAGAATGGGTAATTACTATCTCCGGGGGAGATACGTTTGGATATTATTTATGAATCACAACTAGCCATGCTAAACGAAACTCTATCACTTTAAGTCCCTGCTTACAGTACCGATTAATCGCCGGGGGCGAACGGGTTATTAGTTGATAGCGCTATTAGGTTTGACAACCTCACACCGTGACCGGGGGAGATCGGGCGTGAACTAGTAGACCTTGCAACATGGTCAATGACGATAGACATTGACTCGGGGCACAACAACTTTCCGTCAACAGTTTCGGTATCTACAGTTTAGTGAGCTTACAGATGGGGTAGCTCCCCACAACGTGATTATAAATGCTTTATCTAAACAACTTAAGTTTTTGGTAAACTAAAACTGGACGACTAGTGAACTCACTCAGCATTATTGTTGACCCCTTACTGCATGCTTTGCAGGTAACCAGTGACTCAGGAGCTGCTGCTTGGGGATGTGTAGTGTTCGTCAAAACCCGTGTGTTGGGTTTACTTATCTTGAACTAAGGACTATCTTTAAAACTATTTGGTTTATGCTTCCGCTGTTTTGTTAAACTAATTATCGAAATTAAACTACGATGTTACTAACTACTTTGGATATTAAATATTTCTACTATTAATTCAATGCTCAGTATAATTGGTGGCTGGATCCTGGTCGGTCACGCCTCCAAGCGGTGGTGTTCCGCATGTGGTTTTTGGGGGTGTGACAGATTGGTATCAGAGCCATTGGTTATAGTGAACTTGGTTTTAAAAAGGGGAAAATCTTTTTGGGAAAAAAAAACCAGACTATAACCTGTGACTCGCGACGACACTACACTCCAAGTGCAAGGCTCAACACATTGACCTCATAGCTCGGACTAGTATTTACTTGATTGCTTACCTTATGTTTCCTGTTTTACTATACGTACTAGTGTGCCTAATTAGATAGATACGCCTCTCTCTTCTATCTCATTCTCGCTACATTACGACACCACACTCATACTATGTTTTCTGATTATGAAGACAATGAGTGGACGTGGAAGAGGAAACATCAACATGACTCAGGCTCAATTCACTAACCTGCTTAACACGGTGGCTGCAGCTTTCGCAGCTCACCCTGGAGGTAAACTCGATATCCTAGGATGTTTAGATACTACCGCCACATCGCCTTTATCCCTAAATCTATACGCTTCGCTTCTCACGAACAGGTCAGCATGCACCTGCGCAACCACCCGTGTGTACTTTCAAAACTTTCATGGATTGCAAGCCTCTCCCTTTCAATGGTACTGAGGGTGCCATAGGTCTTCTGCACTGGATTGAGAAAGTTGAAGCTGTCTTTGCTATCTGTGAGTGTCCCCCTGCGAATTGGGTGAAGTTTGCTACTGCTACGCTTGAAGGAAACGCGCTTTCCTGGTGGAAGGCGCAAATTCAAATGTTTGGGTTGGAAACTGCTAATGCTACTACGTGGGAGGATTTCAGGACATGATTAAGGAGGAGTACTGTCACCGGGATGACATCCACAAACTTGAGAACGAGTACTATGCGCTTAAGATGGTTGGGTCAGAGATTGAAACCTACACCAAGCTGTCCAATGACTATGCTGCCCTTTGCCCAAACATGTCTCGACCTATGTATCGAAGAATCGAATTGTACGTCAAGGGTTTGGCTCCAGAAATTCGAAGCCATGTAACTTCAGCCAACCTCACTACCATTCAGCCGATCGTTCGACTTGCTCACAAACTCACTGACCAGGCCGTAGAAGAGGGCAGGTTGCCCAAAAGGATCAGTGCTACTGCCGGAACTTCTAGTGACAACAAGCGTAAGTGGGAAGGAAATCAAAGCAAGGATGCTAACCCCACTCAGGCCCCAGCACAGCAAAGGAAAACTGAAAACAACAAGGGCACTCAACAACAGGGTGGCTATCGCGGTAACCACCCCAAGTGCAACAAGTGCAATCGACATCACAGTGGGCCGTGTGGGAAAGGTTAGTGTCAACGATGTAACAAGATGGGGCATGAGGCCAAGGACTGTAGGAGTCCACGTCCCGTGGGGCAGAACCAGCAACAACATCACGGGAACGCCAAAGGTTGTTTCCAGTGCGGAGCTGAGGGGCACTTTAAGAAGAATTGTCCTGAACTGAACCAGAACCGCAACAACAATCAGGGAGCTGGAAACAACGATCAGAACAACAATGCTGGGAATGGTGCTAGAGGAAGGGCTTTTGTGATTGGAGCTGGAGAAGCAAGGAATGACCCCAATGTCGTGGCGGGTAAGTTCCTACTCGATGATCGTCATGTTTCTGTATTATTTGATTCTGGAGCCGATGCTAGTTATGTGTCCCTACGTATTAGTAAGAAGCTTAAGCGTCCACTTTCGTTACTAAGTTCACATCATATCGTCGAGTTAGCTAATGGTAGAAACATCGAGGCCTCACATGTTGTCAAAGGCTGCAAACTAGAATTGTCTGGTCAGACATTTAGTATCGATCTTTTCCCTGTTACACTTGGAAGCTTCGACGTTGTCATCGGTATGGATTGGTTATCCAAGCATCGCGCTGAGATCCTCTGTCAAGAGAAAGCAGTTCGTATTCCCCGCCGTTCTGGCAAACCCCTTATTGTACAAGGTGGCAAAGGCGGAGAAATCTCCGGCGTTATCTCATTCTTAAAGGCCCAGAAGTGTTTACGAAAAGGGCACACCGCTATCTTAGCACTTGTCACCAACACGCAGGAAAAGGAAAAGAGGATTGAAGATTTTCCAGTAGTGCGTGACTACCCCGAGGTTTTTCCTGAAGAACTACCTGGACTCCCTCCCCACCGTCAGGTCGAATTTCAAATCGAGCTAGCTCCCGGAGCAGCGCCTATAGCTCGTGCGCCTTATCGACTAGCCCCCGCAGAATTGAAGGAACTCTCTACTCAACTACAGGAACTATTGGATAAAGGGTTTATCCGCCCTAGTTCATCACCCTGGGGAGCACCGGTACTCTTTGTTAAGAAAAAGGATGGCACGTTCCGAATGTGCATTGACTATCGTGAGCTGAACAAGGTTACCATCAAGAATCGTTACCCTCTCCCGCGAATCGACGACCTATTCGATCAGTTGCAAGGATTGAGCTACTACTCTAAGATCGACTTACGATCGGGCTATCATCAGCTAAGAGTCCGTAATGAAGACATCTCCAAAACTGCATTCAGAACTCGTTATGGTCATTATGAATTCCTTGTCATGCCCTTTGGAATGACCAACGCGCCCGCGGTATTCATGGATCTCATGAACCGAGTGTGCAAACCTTACCTCGACAAATTTGTGATCGTGTTTATAGACGACATCCTGATCTACTCGAGAAGTCAAGAAGAGCATGAACAGCACCTACGCCTTATCCTCGAACTCCTTCGCAATGAGCAACTGTATGCCAAGTTCTCGAAATGCGACTTCTGGCTTCGAGAAGTCCATTTCCTTGGGCACGTGGTTAACAAGGATGGAATTCACGTCGACCCTGCAAAGATCGACTCTATAAAGAATTGGCCTACCCCTAAGACTCCGACCGAAGTCCGCCAATTCTTGGGACTGGCGGGATACTATCGAAGATTTATCATGGGATTCTCAAAGATTGCTCAGCCTCTCACGGCTCTTACTCAGAAGGGTATGGTTTATAAATGGGGTGAAGCTCAGGAAACCGCATTTCAGAAACTAAAGGATAACCTCTGTAGTGCTCCTATTCTCTCGTTGCCTGAAGGCACTGACGACTTTGTGGTTTACTGCGATGCATCCATCCATGGGCTCGGTTGTTTGTTAATGCAACGCGACAAAGTTATTGCTTACGCCTCTCGACAACTTAAGACTCACGAAAGGAACTACACTACGCACGACTTGGAACTAGGAGTAGTGATCTTTGCGCTTAAGATATGGAGACATTACCTATACGGTACCAAGTGCACCATTTACACCGATCACAGGAGTCTCGAGCATATTTTCAAGCAAAAGGAATTAAACATGCGACAACGTAGATGGGTCGAACTCCTGAATGATTATGAATGCGCCATCAAGTACCATCCGGGCAAGGCCAATGTTGTGGCAGACGCCCTCAGCCGAAAAGACACTACGCCCAAGCGCGTGCGAGCGTTACAACTTACCATCCAGTCTAATCTCCCTACCCAGATTCGAAATGCTTAGACTGAAGCTCTGAAACCGGAAAACATTAGGGCTGAGTCCCTGCGAGGATCGAGACAACGACTAGAGCAAAAAGAAGACGGCGCCTACTATGTGGCAGGGCGCATTTGGGTCCCACTTTACGGAGATCTACGAGAGCTTGTGATGGACGAAGCCCATAAGTCCCGTTATTCAGTACATCCTGGTTCAGATAAGATGTACCACGACTTAAGGACCACTTACTGGTGGCCTGGCATGAAAGCCCACATAGCAGCTTACGTTAGCAAATGTTTGACCTACGCAAGAGTCAAGACTGAGTATCAGAAACCATCAGGCCTACTCCAGCAGCCGGAAATCCCGAAGTGGAAATGGGAACAAATTTCCATGGATTTTGTTACGGGGCTACCTAGGTCCCAACGCGGGAATGACACTATTTGGGTGATAGTAGATCGATTGACTAAGTCTGCACACTTTCTGGCCATTAAGGAAACAGACAAGTTTTCTACCTTGGCAGAAATCTATTTAAAGGAAGTAGTCTCGAGACACGGGGTGCCAACTTCCATTATTTCCGACCGAGACGCTCGTTTTACTTCCGAGTTGTGGCAAGCTATGCACAAATCCTTTGGCTCACGTTTGGACATGAGCACCGCTTATCACCCACAAACGGATGGGCAGTCTGAACGCACCATCCAAACCCTGGAAGACATGCTTAGGGCATGTGTGATCGATTTTGGCAAGAACTGGGAGAAGCATCTACCGCTGGTGGAATTCTCCTACAATAACAGCTACCACACTAGCATTCAGGCGGCACCTTTTGAGGCATTGTACGGTCGTAAATGCCGATCACCTCTTTGCTGGGCGGAAGTCGGTGACAGTCAAATCACAGGCCCAGAACTGGTGGTGGATACGACGGAAAAGATTACCCAGATCAGACAACGCATGGCGGCAGCTGGTGACCGTCAGAAAAGCTACGCTGATAAGCGTAGGAAACCACTAGAATTCCAGGTCGGGGACCGGGTTCTACTTAAAGTCTCACCCTGGAAGGGTGTGGTTCGTTTCGGTAAACGAGGCAAGCTGAATCCGCGATATGTTGGACCATTCGAAATTACCGAGAAAATCGGTAAGGTTGCTTATAGATTGAACCTGCCTGCAGAGCTGACTGCAGTGCATAATGTTTTTCACGTGTCTAATCTGAAGAAGTGTCTGTCAGATGAAACACTCATAATTCCCTTCAAGGAACTCACTATTGATGAACAGCTACACTTTACTGAGGAACTGATTGAGATCACGGATCGAGAGATCAAAACCCTCAAACGTAGCCAAATACCTCTTGTGCGAGTTCGTTGGAACTCACGACGTGGCCCAGAGTTTACCTGGGAGCGGGAAGACCAGATGAAGTGCAAGTATCCCCAGTTGTTCCCAAACGAAACCCCCAGCACTGAAGCTACAACCGAATTTCGGGACGAAATTCCAAACTAACGGGGGGATGATGTGACACCCCGTTGAAACACTCTAGCTTGACAGTGGCTGCCTTAACTTTCGGGACGAAAGTTCTTAAAACTTGGGGATAGTGTGACACTCTAGGTTTTTCCGAACGAACATCTTGTAATATCTTTGTGTATATATATGTTACTAAATGGAAACATGACGTTTTGCATGATATGTGTTGTATGTATGTATTATATATATATATATATATATATTTATGAGTGATGCTAGTGACTCGAGACCATGACTCGCAACCCCTCGGTTTCGAGTGGGCCACTCGGTCTCGAGTGGGCCTCTTGGGCCGTAACCGGTTTGGGCCGAAACCCTCTTAGCCTATTTTGAAACCTTGTATAAAATCCCAACCTTTCCCCACTCCTTCATTTGTTACACAAACATAAACACTCCTTTCTCTCTCACTAGAAAACCCTCAACAACACCACTTTCCTTCTCTAAATTCTCGGTTCAAGCTTGAAGTCTAACCGGCATCAACAAGAAATCTCGGACAAGCTCATCATCATTCGGACACTTTACTTTCTCGGTTCCTTTCCTTTGTTTCGGTGCCTTCTTCATAACCGGTTAGTGTTATTGTATGTGTAAAGGATTTATGTGTGTTAAATGAACTAGAAGGTACTTAGTTAGTAATGTTATGCATGATTTTTCGGATGACTTGTGAGTTTCACCATATGTGTAAACCATGATATGATGCTTGATAAAATGTGCAAAGTGACTAGTTGAATGTTTAAACTAAATGGTAGCTTAGAGTATTTAGGGCCAACCTAACTATGTTTCACTTGTTTCTTGCAAAATGATGTTGTTAAACATAAGATTTCGGTTCAAAAATGTATGATTATGTTAAGATGAAAACCCTAAAAATTGATGAACTTGTGATGAACTTGTTGAATATGGTTTGAAGATTTCAAAAAGGGCAATGTTTGATCTATTTTTATTAATGGTCAGATTAGGAAAACTGTTAGTTGAAACCTTATTGGTTGTTTCCTGATTTGGGCCTGATTTCATAGTACAAATTAGCCTGATGTATCTGAATCTGCACGTGAACAAGAAAAGGACAGCATTGCGACTCGAGACCACACAGTTGCGACTCGTAACCACAGCATGACAACTCGAAACCGCAACGGTTGCGACTCGAGACTACGACGGTTGCGACTCGCAACCACAGCGTGACAACTCGAGACCACACAGTTGCGACTCGCAACCACAGCATGACAAGCCGAGACCTCCTGGTTGCGACTCGAGACCACCTGGTTGCGACTGGGCTGTCCACTTTGGTTATTGGGCCATAATGTGTGTAATATGGGCTACCTGTTGACTGGACTATGTGTTGCTGTTTGATTGTGTAAATATTAGGGCCGGCCCAATAACCCTATGACTGTTTGTATGCATGCAACGTGTTAGTTATGTGTAGATTATACGTGAATGCTTGTATACCAAACCTGACCTACTGGTGACCATGCTAGGACGTGGTGACCAGCGTGTTTGACAAAGTAACCTAACCTGCCGAGCAACCCAAGGTGAGTTCACACACTAAAAGCATGCGTCCCGCGGAGGGACACGAACAAACTACCAACTTTGGGAAAACACTTTTGAACCATTACTTCCGGGGGAAAACAGAATGGGTAATTACTATCTCCGGGGGAGATACGTTTGGATATTATTTATGAATCACAACTAGCCATGCTAAACGAAACTCTATCACTTTAAGTCCCTGCTTACAGTACCGATTAATCGCCGGGGGCGAACGGGTTATTAGTTGATAGCGCTATTAGGTTTGACAACCTCACACCGTGACCGGGGGAGATCGGGCGTGAACTAGTAGACCTTGCAACATGGTCAATGACGATAGACATTGACTCGGGGCACAACAACTTTCCGTCAACAGTTTCGGTATCTACAGTTTAGTGAGCTTACAGATGGGGTAGCTCCCCACAACGTGATTATAAATGCTTTATCTAAACAACTTAAGTTTTTGGTAAACTAAAACTGGACAACTAGTGAACTCACTCAGCATTATTGTTGACCCCTTACTGCATGCTTTGCAGGTAACCAGTGACTCAGGAGCTGCTGCTTGGGGATGTGTAGTGTTCGTCAAAACCCGTGTGTTGGGTTTACTTATCTTGAACTAAGGACTATCTTTAAAACTATTTGGTTTATGCTTCCGCTGTTTTGTTAAACTAATTATCGAACTTAAACTACGATGTTGCTAACTACTTTGGATATTAAATATTTCTACTATTAATTCAATGCTCAGTATAATTGGTGGCTGGATCCTGGTCGGTCACGCCTCCAAGCGGTGGTGTTCCGCATGTGGTTTTTGGGGGTGTGACAGTTTCCGCCACGGTTTGTTGTCCTACGTGGTCGGGGTGTGACACCGCTGGAAAATGGATATTGGCCCAGAAATCCAAATTCTGAAAGAGTCCAAAAGGCAACAAACTTACAATGGGAGTCTGAGTCTACAGTCAATTTGTCAGAAAGTATTGATGTCACGTTTACATCGTCTGACATTGATCAACAATCTCAATTGATGAAGAAAGTGGTGGATCATGTGTTAGATAACGATGAAACTGAGGAGTCAAAGTCGGAGTCTATGACAGAGTCAAAGTCTGAGTCCAGCACGGGCAAAAGAGTTTATGATAAAGAATTCCTGTTATCAAAATATAATTTGAATGATGAAACATTTAAAGTAGCATATACTTTGAATAATTCAGACAAATTATATTCTGATGAGGAATTTTCAATAAGAGGTGTCAAAACTGAGATGATAAAAAAAGTTTTCAAACTAACAGAAACCAATGTTTCTGAAATAAAAGATTTAAATCTTACTAATAAACCTAAAAAATACACCTCAAGAATTCAACAAAGAGAAAACAAGAAAAAAGGTTACGGTTATGGTTCTGGTTTTCAAAAGAAACCAAACTGTCACACCCCGACCACGTTAAAACAACAAAACGTGGCGGAAACATCGGGGAGTGTTGTAACAGAATCATTGTTTCAAAACACACGGAAATTTGAAGTTTCGTTTTATTAAACATTAAACATTTACATCGTCTTGAAATCTAACAAACAAGTTAAACATAGTCTATCATTGTTATTAAGTCACTAAGGCCTTGTCTAGTCCTATGTGAGTGTGCATCCTAGCAATCAACATTACCTGAAACATATGTGAAAACAAAGTCAGCAAAGAAATGCTGGCGAGTATATAGGTTTTATGAGAGTATCGGATTCATGGCTAGTTTACATGTTGCAGTACCTCGTTAGACTACAAGAGTCAAAATACAAACCTCGTTTTGAAAAGTGTATTGCAACATAAATAATTAACTCAAATCAAATTGGTTATAGTTTGTTATAAAATCTCGTAGCCATGATTCTTAACCCAAAACATTTGTTTTATCAAATCAAATTGTAAAACATCTCGTAAAAACTCGTTAATAAAACTCGTATGGTTTATATCATTTCAAAAACCTCGTTGTGTGACATCGTTTTAAAATCGTTTCCCCAGTGAACTAAATAATGACACAAAATGTAATATGATAATGCTACACCTGTCCCATTATCTAATCACATCCTAAAACCAATCGTTTAACCAAATTGTTTATCCAATTCGTTTAATTCGTTTCAAATCGTGTAACTTATCCCCAAAATTGTTTAACTCGTTTTAATAGTGAAACTACTTTTGGTCGCCTCGCTAATAACATTCAAACCTTTGTGACTCGCCTATCGCCAATCTCGCATTAACTAACCACCAAAGGGTAAGTTAACAATCTCGCATTAACTAACCACCAAAGGGTAGGTTAACAATTACAGATTCGGTCGCTACCCACCTAACCCACACATAACCATGGGTGCAGTCTGATAGCGGGATTTGTCAGATCCTATGGTACCATAACCTAATACTGGTCGGTTTGGCCAAAATTAATGAATGTTATTCGTTATGTAATTTCAACCAACAAGTTTGTTCACTTTATCAAAATCGTTATTAATTTAATATAAATCATTTCAATCGTTTTCAAAAACCATCGTTAAAACATTGAAATCATTTAACACATATGGATCACACCAAAACAATTGAAAACAGTAAAATAGGGGAACTATGTACTCGCCTGAGAATGCTTAGTGGTCTTTGAACAACAACCAAGCAAAGCTAGAGGGAGCACGGAATCAATCGGCAACCTAATAACTATATAAATAAACCGGACCTAAGTCGGAGGATCGGATAGGATGAGGTCTTGTAAACCAAATGAGTTATTGGAACTCATATGACATGGTTTAACAATGCCTACATACTAAATTGAAACCTAACCTAAGTGCTTTCGACCCGTTACGACCCGTTTAGGTAGCTTACGCTACTTTAACGCGTCGTTCGCGCAAACGCGCGTTCGAGACGTCTAACTAGTCCTATGACAAGTATTATATGCCTAAACATGTTTAAATATGTTGCATAATCAGTTAAGTGACAAAAGTTTGGGTTACATATGCTTAAAATCCAATTATGCATAAAAAGGGCATTTTGGTAATTTACCTAAAGCATATAAACTACCTATCATACAACTACTTAACCTAGGTGACCATAAGGTATAACCTCGGAAGGTTATTCCCTATACAACTATGGTCACTACATATGCTTGGTCAGATCCTAAAGATCGACCAAACGGGTCGAGTTCGAAAGTCTAAGCGGTGGTTTAGACCGCTTGACTTACGACTCTAAACAAGCACTAAACTAAAAGCGACGAGCTAAGCATGTTAAAACATGCTTAACTAAGTTAGAAAACAGGTTTTGATATCAAAACAAAGTGTTTTGATACCTAGAGTAGTTTGGTTGCAAAATACGCTTTAATGCGCATTTTGACCGAAACTACGACTCGTCACTATGCCTAGTCAACGTGGTAATCAGTAGGTATAGTCACTAAGGACTATAACCATCGTGATTACGCTCACGTTGCGAAGTTCTAACGAACTTCTCGTTGACCATCTCGTGGTCAAAGCTGAAAGTCAAACAAAGTTTGACTTTCGAGCTAGGAAAGCGATAAAAGAATGAAGGAGGACTTACAAAGGGTCCAAAGAGATTTGGTTCCAAGTATTCTCAGGTAGGAAGTGAATAATCACAACCACTTAGAGAAATCTCAGACCAAATGCAAGGAAAAAGGAATGAAAGCATGGCCTATATATAGTTTTCGCAAAACTGTTAAGATCATTTCTTGGAGAAGAGGGAATGATCTAGGCCATACATTTGCTATAGACTGATTGGGGGACTTGGAGAACACACAAACCAGCCCATAGCATGAAAAACCACTCATCAAAACCATCAAAATCGAGAAAAATGACCAGATTCAATGTTTCTGTCTGATAGGCTCACGCGCACCGCGTAAGGTTTTACTAAGGCTTACGCGCCCCGCCTGAGGAAGTTTGGCAGATTGTTAGTTTTAGTCCCTACAGCTTAGAAACATGCATTTCGCCCATTTTTGACACGTTTAAGCCCCGTTAACCTCATTTCAAGGCTCTAAAATGAAGTTAAAGTATTGGGAACTCAAAACATGCTCAAAAATATCTAGGATATCGGTTCGTTTGGTCGTACGGTTGCGTTGTTCGGTTAATTACGACGGAAGTCGTAACGAACGCAAAAACGATCCAAATTGAGCGACGAATGGAATTTTATCATGCCAATCACTAAAATATAATATTTTAATGATTACATAAATTTTTGGATATCCGGATATATTCAGAACGTAAGGTATGCGCGAAAACGCAAACTTGTGCACTTTTTGACGCTTTTAGTCCCTGAATGACCAAATAGTTTATTTTAGCACACCGAACCCCTCAAAGCCTATTTCTAAGCTATGTAAAGGATATTTAGGGTATGTTTAACTTATGATCAAGTTTCGGAATGTTCGTTACAGTATGAATCGGCATACTTTCGCAGTTTGTCTAAATTAGTCCCTGTAAGCGAATAAACTTGATTTCGACACACCAAACCTTCCAAAACTTATTTCTAAGTTATGTAAAGGTTATTTAAGGTATGTTAAGCCTATGTCACTATTCCGGAGTGTTTGTCGTGTTAAACTGATTACGTTTACGCATCAGTTCGCGTATAACTTTCTAGAAAGCGATTTAGAGCTCGAAATCGAACAAGAATTGATATGTGCAAATGATACACATATTTATACAAATCCCAAGTATGAAATACAATATGTTGGTGCAGTCATCTGTCGTCTTCGTCTGATGTCGAGTCTCAGTCTCGGAGTGGATTTGATCAAGCATGACATCACGAAACAAGATAATGAATCCTGGCCGTTTGAAACAAGCGTGGCCGTTTGGATCAAGCCCTTCCGTTTGAAAGTTGGCCGTTTGAAGTTAGTCATCCGTTTGAGGAGACATCGTTTGAAGGTTTGGTCATTTGAAGGCTGACCGTTTGAGCATGTTCAAACGGTCAGGCCATTCCTATAAATACACCTCAAACGGTTATCATTTGTAACGGGTGTGTAATTCGATACCGAGGTGCTGCCGGTACTTCCTCTCGTTGTAGACAATTGTTTATTGAATGAAAAGAGGATTATAGTGATTTTCTAGCTGTTTACAAGTTCGTTTCTTAGTTTCCGCCTCTGAAACGGATTAGAGCTCTTCCGAACGACTCATTCAGGTCGCGAAATCGATCCTACAATTGGTATCAGAGCTCAGGATGAGGAGTTCTTGCCATTTTCAGCCTGAAAATCTGATTTTCTACACCTTCTTTCATAAACCGATACTTTTTACGGTTAAATTTGGCTCAAATCTTCACACGATGTTCGGAATTGACAATTAACAAAGCCTTGAAAGTTTCAGCTTAAAATTGGAAGTAAAAATGGTGAAAATTAACTGAAAACTGGTGTCCGTTTGAACGAGTATCGTGCCTGTCCGTTTGAAACTGCCCAGTCGTTTGATTGATCGTTTGAAAATGATATGACCGTTTGAAATTTGGGTCCCATCGTTTGAATGTGCTGTCCAATCGTTTGAAATTGGTCCTGTCGTTTGAAAGTTTGATCGACCGTTTGAAAGTACCACCCGTTTGAACCTATCGTTTGAAACCAGATCTGTCCGTTTGAAAGTACTTCTGTCGTTTGAAATCACATTAGACCGTTTGAAAAATTCTTGACCGTTTGAGATAAGACCCTGTCGTTTGAATTTTGTTTGACCCTTTGAAATTCTGTTCGTTTGAGAGATTTTTCAGTATATCATGGACTCTGAATTTTATAACGCTTTTGCAACACCGATATCAGTGACTCAAAGTGCTATGATTGAAAATGAAACCGGAACATCTCAGAAACCACCTAAACTCATGGATATTGATGACTATAACGTGTGGTCTGAACGTTTTGGAAATTGGGTCGAGGCTTATCATCTAGATGCATGGGAACACACTAAAGAGCCGTATGTTAAGCCCACAAAGAACGATGTTGTGAATGGTACTCCGTTAACACTTAGAGAGATGAGTACTGCAGATAAAAAGAAATATCGAGATGAGAAATTGATGGTGAGTCTGCTTCAGCAAGCGATAAAAGAGGATATTTTGATACTGCTTCAACATGATGGAACTGCATATTCGATTTGGACAGAGTTGGAAGCAAAGTTTACTGGAAGTGACGATATGCTTAGGAATAAGATGTCTCTCATGAAAAAAGAATTTGACTTATTCCGAGGATTGAAAAATGAAAACACCAAGCAAATAATTGATAGATATTGTAACTTGGTGAGAAATATGACGAAACTTGGCGTTAAGAAAGATACTGATGAATTGATTGAAAAACTTGCAGATGCACTACCATATGAAGCATGGGGAACATTTCTGATGATGCTGAGTTCAAACAAAACAGGTTTTAAGAAAATGACATTGGGAGATTTTATCAAGCATTTGGAAGCTCAGGAGATGGAGCAGAGGAAGATCGCGAGGATGAAGAACTATGATGGAGAGCAGGATATCAGTTTGTACTACAAGAGTGGTGCTACGGATTCTACAAAGTATTCTCCAAAGATCGAAACTGCTTACAGTGTTAAAGATTCTCCTGAGAAGAAGGCATCTCAAGGATCAAACAGCACAAGATTTTCATCATACGATCCTAACATCTCTATAACAAAGAATGGTAGAAAACTTCAGTGTAACATTGTGTTAAGCCTTGAAAATGATCAAGACTACACTGAAGAAATTGCAAAAAATCAAATGTCTTTGTTAGGGATGATTTTAGAGTCTTATAGTTGCTTTGTTGCAGGAAAAATCGGAAATCCAATGCTCACGAAAGAGGATTACGATCAAATCGATGCTGAGGAAATGGAATTGATGGATATCAAATGGTGTATGGCAAGTGTGATGAGACGTGCTGAAAAGTTTAAACAAATTATAGGCCGTGATGATTTTCGTGATGCAAACGTTTCAGCTTTGGGTTTTGATAAATCTAAAGTTACATGTTTTCGTTGTAGGGAGAAGGGGCATTTCAAGAGGGAGTGCAAAAACCGTGAAGCTACCGGAGCCCAGTATCCTTTTGGAAACAACGACTATCACAAGAAGGCCATCTATCATCAAATCACACCACCAGCACAGCAACAGGCACAAACAGCTCATGGAAGAGATGTTGTTGATAGAAAGGCATGTGTTGTTAGTCAGGGAAAATATGATAATTTTACCTGGGAAAAGTATCTTCCGAAAGACAGCAAAGTGTGTTTGGTTGAACAAGTTGATGAAAAGTTGGCTGAAGGTTTTACTTGGGATGATTTTTGTCCGGATAAAGATCTCATGGCCAAAGAGATGTCCAAAAACATTTCTCATGCTTTCTTTGCTAGTGCTTATGATTTGAAATGTGCAGAAAGGTGCAGAAAAGTCATGGAAGCTGCTGAAGAAAGACGAAGGAAGAACAAAGAAGAGGAAGAAGAGGAAGAGAGATTGAAAGCCGAAGCAAAAGCTGAGAAGAAGAGAAGAGCTGAGTTTTTACAATCAGCTGAGTTTTTACAATCAAATAGAAGTGTCAAAGAAGTTCCAGAATATGAAGTGAAGATTGATGCAGAACGAGTTGAAGTTTCTGAAAAGTGCATGAACTGTGATTCGTTAATCAAACAAAACAATGAGTTGTTGCACAATATTCACAAGTTGAAAGAATCGTATGACACAATGAACAGAGAAATTAACAAATATACTGATTCGAGTGGTGAACAAGCAATGGAGATGAATACTTTGAAAGTAGCATATCTTAGACAGCTGGATGATGCTAACTTTCATATCAAAAAATGTGCTGATTTAGAATTGGAGTTGGCAACGCAGAAGATAGAGACTGAGAAAGTTAAAAAGTTGTTAAACAATTACTCATATTCTTCTTTTGTTGTTGACATAATTTATGTGACAACTCGAATTTCCAAGATTTCTATTTCGCATTTATTGCACGTTCTTGTTTTGTTTAGTTGATTATTTGCACAATTAATTGCTATGGAATTATATACGTTTTGATGCAATGAATCGTATTGTGTGATTGTGCATGGTTGTTTGTTAATTGTGAAAGACTTGGTAAATATATGAACTTGGTGGTGAAACTATGAAATTGTTATGAGATGGTGTACATGTGTAAAATATGATACTTAGGGAGGTAGAGGGTAATTAGTGAAATCCTAGAGATACTTAACCCTAATCCCTTTTCACTAATCATTTTCACAAAACCAAAGCACGTACTTGTATTCTCTAATCCTCTAACAATCATTATCACCATCATCATTGGCACAAGACATTCAACACTTTCGATTCCACATTTTCTCTAGAATCAACACAAGGTAAATGCTTATTGTTTATTGATTTCTTGATTATTATCAATTCTTGATTCTTGATTATGTGTTCATGAAAACCCTAATTCCTCATATAATATTCTGTGATTTTGATTTGATTATGGATGATTGTGATTATGATGATGATTAGTTGCATGCTTGATAGATTATTCTTGTGATGATTGTTGTTGTTAAGCATCGGTCGATTGATTGTGATTCTGCCATCGATATGATTGAATTAGGGTTTGGAATGATCATCTGAACGTAACTGATTGTAGAGAATGTAACTGTTACGATTGTTACTATGGAAATTGAAAGTTCATGAATTATGTTTGTCCGAGCTTTTGAAAGGTTAACAGATCCGACCTTTTAATGATGTATTCATATCCGACCTTTAAATAACATAAGTGTGTCCGACTTTTAAACCATGCATGAATGTCCGACTTTTAAATGTGAACATTGTCCGAGTTTTATAAGTGAAACACTAGGTCCGACCTTTATGAATTCACTAGATATCCGACCTTTTGATATGTTACCTGGTCCGAATTATTTGATGAGCTCACATGAGCCCGAGTTTCTTAGAGTGGCATGTCCGAAGTTTTGTAATTGGATTGTGAGGTCCGACTTTTTTTGTACATGCTATACCCTTGTCCGAATTTTTTTAAACACAAGCACCTAGTCCGAGTTTTACCCCCCCCCCCCACTTGTTGTCCGACCTTCACTGACACCACTAAGGTCCGAGTTTATTGCCCCTTCCTCCCCTAGTCTGACTTTTGTGAGGATACTAGGGGAATCCGAGTTTGTGAAGGGGGGGAGCCCTTCCTCTTGTCTGACTTTGTGGCCCTGCTTCCTCTTGTCCGACTTTGTGAAGGATGCCATGCCGAGCTTTGATTTAAATAAGTGTTGTCTGAGTTTTAAATTGTTAAGTATTGTCCGACTTTCTTGCAAGGCATGCACTAGTCCGAGTTTCCTTGCAATGATACGTAGTATGACTTTTTTTGATATCATTATAGTCTGAGTTGCTTATGATGTTTACAAAGCTGAATTAAGAACCCTGTATGACACTGTATGTCACCATATGGCACGATAAGGCATTTTACGTCACCGTAAGCGTACTGTATGACTCTGTATATGACTGTATGCGATTATGTGATACTGTCTGATATGATGCTACATGTTACTGAATAATACTGCATGTTAATGTGTGATATGATATTGTAAGTCACTGCTTGAACGGCAAGAACCTGTAAACCCCAATTGAACGTCAACATTTATCTTGGATTTATGTGCAATATACCTTAGGTCGTGGGTAACAGACTTAAACATTAATTAATCCTAGAAGCAATAACCTACCGAGCAAACCAAGGTGAGTTCACACTCTTACTAAGGCATGGGATTCCCAAGGGCTTGGGAATGGGATTGAAGGAATGAGAATGACTAGATTCGTATATACACTGTTACTAGACTACCACACCATCGTCCTCGGTTGTGCAGGACACATACGTAAAACCTACGTATACTTGTATTGCTCATTGTCCTCAGGTTGCGAAGGACACTCACGTAAAACCTACGTGAACTTATACTCACTACTGCCTCGGTTGTGTCAGGCACTTAGTAAAACCTACGTAAACCCCCGCGTACCCCTATCCTCGGTTGTGAAGGATTACTTACGTAAAACCTACGTAAACTTGTACGTGTTACTGTTCTCGGGATATGTAGAACACTTATGGTTACGAATAGTCTAGTGGTTATACAACATGGGAAGCTCCCACCAATAGAACATACTATCGGCCCAGTAGAGCCACATGTTACAAACAAACTTGCTATTACGCATTTACTTTCTGTGAACTCGCTCAACTAGTTGTTGATCCTCTGTTACATGCCTTGCAGGTCGTTAGATACATGGAGCTTGCACAGGGAGGAGCTGGTCGTTCTGGGCTTGGATCGTGATCATCTTGTTAAACACTTATGAATTTTGTTACTTTATTATGATGGGTTTTATTTATACGCTTCCGCTAAACAGTGATAACTTACTTATGTTTTGGTACACCTTTCATATGGATTTGGTTTGGTTTAATGGCAAATACTTTTACTATATATATTGTTCTATATGATTGGTGGCTTGATCCTGGTCAGTCGCGCTCCCAACCGGTGATACTCCGCAGGTGGAATTTGGGGGTGTGACAGATTGGTATCAGAGCCATTGGTTATAGAGAACTTGGTTTTAACATGGGGAAAACGTTTTTATTAAAACCAGACTATAACCAGAATAGTGCTCTCAACGATCCACAACGACGCTTCGCTCCACGTGCAAGACTCAACATCCTAGGTAATAAGGTTTATGTTTATTGCCTACATGCTAGAATTGCATAGAACTTTGCTCGTAGTATGCTTAGATTACACTGCTCATTACTTGTTATTGCTTGAGAACACCTATGTGCTTACACTCTTCTGTCATCGCACTATTCGCGAACCTTTCTCACTTATGTTGCCTTTGATGTGAAGATCAATGGCCGGACGAATTAACATGACACAAGCCCAGTTGACGGCTTTCGTTAATGAACAAGTTGTTGCGGCACTTGCAGCTGCTCAAGCAGGTAGTATACCCTGCAGTTTAGACTCACACTAGGATCTTTAGATCCTACATTAACTCTTGTGTTTAACCTTGTCCTATTCGTACACAATAGGTCAACACGCTCAGCAGCCCGTCTGCACTTTCAAGAACTTTATGGATTGTCGTCCTAGCACATTTAGTGGCACTGTAGGAGCGGTTGGACTCCTCCACTGGTTTGAAAAGCTCGAGTCTGTGTTCGAGATGTGTGAATGCCCTGAGGCTCGCAGGGTCAAGTATGCCACTGGTACTTTAGAGGGGATTGCTCTAACTTGGTGGAACGCGCAAGTGCAGATCTTAGGGTTGGCAGCTGCTAACGCCACCCCTTGGAATGACTTCAAGGAACTGATTAAACGTGAATACTGCACTCGGGAAGACATCCACAAGCTGGAGGATGAGTTTTATCATTTGAAAATGACTGGGTCAGAAATCAAAGCTTACACTAAACGGTCGAACGAGCTAGCTGTGCTGTGTCCAACTATGGTGGACCCTCCAATCAAGCGCATTGAGTTGTACCTCAAGGGTTTGGCGCCAGAAATTCAGAGCCATGTGACATCGGGTAATCTTGACAACATCCAGGCTATTCAACGCCTCGCTCATCGCATCACAGATCAGGCAGTGGATCAGAATAGGCTGCCTAAACGTATCAGCGCTACTGCTACCGCTACCACTGCTACTACACTTGCTACTCCCAGTGACAACAAGAGAAAATGGGATGGGGATTCTAGCAAGGGGTCAGCTTCAGTTCAGTCACAGGTTCAGCAGCGAAAGACTGACAGTTACCAGAGTCCCAGCCAGCATTCTTCAGGCGGTCACAGGCAGGGGGGATATCGAGGGAACCTCCCAAAGTGTAACAACTGCAACAGACACCATAGTGGCCAGTGTAACAAGGGTCGCTGTCAAAGATGCCTCAATATGGGTCATGAGGCCAAGGATTGTAGAAGCCCTCGGCCTGTGAACCAGAATCAGCAGCAGCCACAAGCACAGCAGAATCAGCAACAGGGCAACAAGGGGTGTTTTCATTGCGGCGCAGAAGGGCACTTCAAAAGGCACTGTCCTCAAATAAACAGGAACCAGAACAACAACAACAATAACAACAATCAGGGAAATGGCAACAACAACAACAATGGTGGGAACAATAACGGCAATGAAGCAAGGGGTCGTGCATTTGTGTTGGGGCAGGGTGATGCCAGAAATGATCCCAACGTCGTTATGGGTAAGTTTCTTCTTGACGACATTTATGTTACTGTTTTGTTTGATTCGGGTGCGGATACGAGTTATATGTCTTTGAAAATGAGTAAATTGTTAAAACGTACACCAACACCCCTAAGCACCAAACATGTAGTTGAACTAGCAAATGGTAAAAGTGTAGAAGCCACGTGTGACAACTCGTACTTTACCGTCTCGTACATTACGTGTAACCATTGAACTAGTGTGATTACGTGATTATATTGATTGATTGAATGTTACATGTTACGTGATTTATTGTGATTGCATATGTTACTATTTGGGCCGATTAGTAAATCATTACAAAAACAACCCACTCGGTCAACATGGTGGACTCGAGACCCATGTGGGGTTTCGGCCCACACCTACTCTACGTATACATACACATACACATCTTAGGGTTTTAGTTTTTACAATCTTTGCAACCACAAAGCAACACACACACAAGCTCTCTCTCTCGGAACCGGAGATCACACCTTTGAAGTTCTCGGATCCGTCTTTTGTTTTACATCTCGGTTAGTATCAAACTTTTGGTTACGTGTTTATATGTTGTTGTTAGTAATCGGATTTGCATGATTTAGGGATTATTGTTACATGATTATTGCTTATGAATCGGATATATGATGAATCGGCTGTTATGTTTAATCGTATATGTTTATATGATTCTTGACTGCATGATCTAGCTTAATCGGATTCGATGTGTGTTAAATTGGTTGCCTGATTAAAACCAAACGATTATATAAAAATCGGCTGAAATGCATATGTGGTATTTAGGAAATCCGTATGAATGTAGAGATGTGTTCTTGAATATTACATGAACAGTTTGAACGTGGTTGAATTTGGAATTGTAACTGATTTGATCTATTTCTGAAACTACTGATTATGTTTGCTGAATTTACGGATGTTTGTTATGAATAACCATGGATACTGTTACGCTTTGCTTGTCTCGACCGGGATTGCGAGTCGGGATCCACAGTCTCGACTCGAGACCACAAACAGCACAACACGAGACCGAGTTTGCGAGTCCCGTTGCGACTCGGAACCTCACACCCAGCAGCACAAGCCGAAACCATGGTTGCGAGTCCCGTTGCGACTCGTAACCGGACCATGACGAACCGAAACCACGGTTGCGAGTCCCGTTGCGACTCATAACCGGACCTTAACAACTCGAGACCAGCTCCGATTTCGACTCGAGAACATCACCGTTACGAGTCCCGTTGCGACTCGGGATCTTCTCGTTGCGACTCGAGACGGACTTTATGTTTTTGGATTTTCACTGTTGCAAGCCCAACTGATTTGGGCCGAACACTTGGATTCTGTTTAACTGATTGTTATTGGACTGCTATGAAATATGTGTGAATTGCCATGATCATACGTGTAGCTTATACGTGCAATAGTTGAGTACGAACCTAACTTGCATAAGTAACCATGATAGGACGTGGTTGATCCCTTACTTGTATACTTGAGCACTTATTGGTCTGCCGAGCAAACCCAGGTGAGTTCACACTCCTACTAAGGCATGGGATTCCCGGGTCGTTGGAATGGGATAAAGGTTACCATTGACTAAGAACGTACATATGCTTTTCCTAGACTATCACCTACCATGATCCTCGGATGTCAGGACGGTTCCGTAGGTTAGGATAACACCTACGTGGTCATATGCCAATTACTGCCTCGGATGTCAGGCACGCACGTAAAACCTACGTGTACGAATTACTTACTTCTATACTCGGTACAAAGGATACGTACGTGAAACCCACGTACACCCCCGCGTCTCCTATCCTCGGTTGTGAAGGATACGTGCGTAAAACCTACGTACACCCCATACGCGCTACTGTTCTCGGAAGAAGAACAGGGATGATACGAGTAGTTGATACGAATAGTCTAGTGGTCACATAACATGGGAAGCCCCCACCTGTATAACTTACTATCGGCCCAGTAGAGCCACCCGTTACTTACTGTTACGCACTTACTTACTGTGAACTCGCTCAACTAGTTTGTTGATCATTCTGTTAGATGCCTTGCAGATCGTTAGGTACATGGAGCTTGCACAAAGAGGAGCCGGTCGTTGTGGACAAGGATCGTATTACTTTGTTAGACACTTATGACATTTCAGTATTTTTAACTTGGGTTTACAACAATGCTTCCGCTACTTGAACAATGCTTGGTTTTGAAACATCAATCCTGTCATGATAAACTACTTTAATGACTTTTATTATTATTAAATGCTATGTTTGATATGATTGATGGCTTGATCCTGGTCATGTCAGGCTCCCAAGCGGTGGTACTCCGCGTGTGGATTTTGGGGGGTGTGACAGATTGGTATCAGAGCCATTGGTTATAGAGAACTTGGTTTTAATACGGGAAAAAGTTTTTATTAAAACCAGACTATAACCCGAACAGTGCTCTCAACGATCCACAACGACGCTTCGCTCCACGTGCAAGACTCGACATTTTAGGTAATAAGGTTTATGTTTATTGCCTACTTGCTAGAATTACTTAGAACTTTGCTCGCGGTATGCTTAGACTACAATGCTCACTATTTGCTATTGCCTAAGAACCCTTACGTGCTTACACTTTTCTGTCATCGCACTATTCGCGAACTTTTCTCACCTATTTCGCCTTTGACATGAAGATCAATGGCTGGAAGAATTAACATGACACAAGCCCAGTTAGAGGCTCTTGTTCAAGCCCAAGTTGCTGCGGCAGTTGCAGCAGCTCAAGCAGGTCAACACGCGCAGCAGTCTGTCTGCACATTCAAGAACTTTATGGACTGCCGTCCCGGCACGTTCAGCGGCACAGAAGGAGCGGTTGGACTCCTCCACTGGTTCGAGAAGCTAGAATCAGTATTCGAAATGTGTGAATGCCCTGAGGCACGCAGGGTGAAATACGCCACCGGCACTTTAGAAGGAATCGCGCTAACCTGGTGGAACGCGCAGGTGCAAATTCTGGGGTTGGCAGCTGCTAACGCCACACCCTGGAACGATTTTAAGGAGCTTATCAAGCGTGAGTATTGTACGCGTGAAGATATTCACAAGCTAGAAGACGAGCTGTATAATCTGAAAATGGTTGGGTCAGAGATTGAAGCGTATACTAAGCGGTCAAACGAGCTGGCCGTGCTGTGTCCAACTATGGTAGACCCTCCATACAAGCGCGTTGAGATGTATCTCAAGGGGTTGGCACCAGAAATCCAGAGCCACGTTACTTCGGCTAACCTCGACAACATCCAGGAAATCCAGCGTCTCGCTCATCGCATCACCGATCAGGCAGTGGATCAAAATAAACTGCCTAAGCGTGTCAGCGCTACTGCTACAGTCACTCCTTCAGCTACTCCCGTTACCCTCAGTGACAACAAGAGGAAATGGGAGGGGGATTCAAGCAAAGCATCAGTTTCGGTTCAGTCCCAGAATCAGCAGCAAAAGACTGACAACTATCAAAGCCCTAACCAGCAGTCGTCAGGTAGCCACAGGCAGGGTGGATATCGCGGAAATTTTCCAAAGTGCAACAACTGCAACAGGCACCACAACGGCCAGTGTACCAAGGGTCGTTGTCAAAGATGCCTCAAGATGGGTCACGAGGCCAAAGACTGTAGAAGCCTTCGTCCTGCGAACCAAAATCAACAGCAGCCTCACGCTCAGCCTAACCAACAACAGGGCAACAAGGGATGCTACAATTGTGGTGCTGAAGGCCACATCAAGAGACACTGCCCACAGCTCAACAGGAACCAGAACAACAACAACAACAACAACCAGGGCAACGGCAACAACAACAACGGAGGAAATAACAACGGCAATGAAGCTCGGGGTCGCGCTTTTGTGCTAGGTCGAGGTGACGCAGTGAATGATCCCAACGTTGTTATGGGTAAGTTTCTCCTCGACAATATTTATGTTACTGTCTTATTTGATTCGGGTGCGGATACAAGCTATATGTCTGTGAAAATGTGTCAACTGCTAAAACGTGCACCAACACTTTTACCCACCAAGCATGTAGTAGAGTTAGCTAACGGTAAAAGTCTAGAAGCCACGCACGTAGTTCAGGGTTGTAATCTTATCCTTGCTGGCCAAGCCTTCTCTATTGATCTCATTCCCATAGTTTTGGGTAGTTTCGACGTTGTGGTTGGGATGGATTGGCTATCCCAACACCAGGCAGAAATCTTATGCAGTGAGAAGATCATTCGTATTCCACGTTCTGGTCAAGAACCTCTCGAAGTCCAAGGCGACAAGAGTGGTGCTGTGGTTGGCATCATCTCATTCTTGAAGGCTCAGAAGTGCTTACGTAAAGGTCACACAGCCATTTTGGCTCTTGTTTCAGACGCATCAGTAAGGGAAAGGAAATTGGAGGATATACCAGTCGTACGTGACTTTCCTCAGGTGTTTCCTGAAGATTTACCTGGCTTACCGCCTCGTCGTCAGGTCGAATTTCAGATCAAGCTCGCTCCAGGAGCAGCACCCATAGCTCGCGCACCATATCGCCTAGCTCCATCAGAATTGGAAGAATTGTCAAAGCAGCTACAAGAGCTCTTGGAAAAGGGCTTCATTCGTCCAAGCTCTTCGCCTTGGGGAGCTCCAGTACTATTTGTAAAGAAAAAGGATGGCACTTTCAGGATGTGCATCGACTACAGGGAACTGAACAAGGTGACGGTGAAGAACCGTTATCCTCTTCCACGCATAGATGATTTATTCGATCAGTTGCAAGGGTCGTGTTACTATTCCAAGATCGACCTACGGTCAGGATATCACCAACTGAGAGTCCGCGAGGAGGACGTCTCTAAGACAGCATTCAGAACTCGCTATGGTCACTACGAGTTCTTGGTTATGCCGTTCGGGCTTACGAACGCACCTGCAGTTTTCATGGATCTTATGAACAGGGTGTGCAAACCCTATCTCGACAAGTTCGTCATTGTTTTCATCGACGACATTCTGATTTACTCCAAGAGTCAGGAGGAGCACGAGCAGCATCTTCGCCTTATTTTGGAACTCCTTCGAAAGGAACAGTTGTACGCCAAGCTTTCAAAATGCGACTTCTGGCTTCGTGAAGTCCACTTCTTAGGCCACGTGGTAAACAAGGATGGGATTCATGTCGATCCATCCAAGGTAGATTCGATCAGAAACTGGCCTGCACCGCGTACGCCGACAGAAATACGCCAATTCTTGGGTTTGGCGGGTTACTACAGACGGTTTATCAAGGATTTCTCAAAGATTGCACAACCACTTACGCTACTGACACAGAAGGGTGTCACCTACCGTTGGGGCAAAACGCAGGAAACTGCTTTTCAGTATCTAAAGGATAGGCTTTGCAGCGCACCTATTCTCTCATTGCCAGAAGGCACAGAAGACTTCGTAGTATATTGTGATGCATCCATCCAGGGTCTTGGATGTGTGTTGATGCAACGTGATAAAGTGATAGCCTACGCTTCTCGGCAACTCAAGGTTCACGAACGAAACTACACGACGCACGATCTAGAGCTGGGAGCTGTTGTTTTCGCGCTTAAGTTATGGCGACACTACCTGTACGGTACCAGGTGCACGATTTACACCGATCACAGGAGTCTCGAGCATATCCTTAAGCAGAAGGATTTGAACATGCGTCAACGACGATGGGTCGAGTTACTTAACGACTACGAATGCGCCATCAAGTACCATCCAGGCAAAGCCAATGTTGTGGCTGACGCTCTAAGTCGAAAGGACACCTTACCGAAGCGCGTGCGAGCACTACAGCTTACGATTCAGTCTAACCTTCCAGCACAGATACGAAATGCTCAGGTAGAAGCATTGAAGCCCGAAAACGTCAAGGCTGAAGCCTTACGCGGCTCACGACAACAAATGGAACAAAAGGAAGACAGCGCCTACTATGTAACGGGCCGGATTTGGGTCCCTCTCTATGGCGGTTTACGCGAACTTGTAATGGATGAAGCTCACAAGTCTCGCTACTCGGTACATCCAGGGTCAGATAAAATGTACCACGACATCAGCACTACTTATTGGTGGCCTAGCATGAAGGCCCACATCGCTACGTACGTTGGAAAATGTTTGACCTGTGCGAGAGTCAAGGTTGAATATCAGAAGCCAGCTGGTCTACTTCAGCAGCCTAAGATACCTCAATGGAAATGGGAAGAAATTTCCATGGATTTTGTTACAGGCTTACCTAGATCTCAGCGTGGGAACGATACAATATGGGTCATAGTTGATCGACTCACCAAGTCTGCACACTTCCTGCCGATTAAGGAGACGGACAAGTTCTCCACTCTCGCAGACGTCTATCTTAAAGAAGTTGTTTCGAGGCACGGAGTGCCCACCTCTATCATTTCGGATCGCGATGCACGATTCACGTCAGAGCTATGGCAAGCGATGCACAAATCTTTCGGCTCACGATTAGACATGAGCACAGCATATCATCCTCAGACGGATGGGCAGTCTGAGCGAACGATTCAAACACTTGAAGACATGCTTAGGGCATGCGTTATCGATTTCGGCAACGGCTGGGAAAAGCACCTCCCATTGGTGGAGTTTTCGTACAATAACAGTTATCATACCAGCATTCAAGCCGCTCCATTCGAGGCATTGTACGGACGTAAATGTCGGTCACCTCTCTGTTGGGCAGAGGTGGGGGATAGTCAAATTACAGGTCCAGAGATTGTAGTGGACGCCACTGAAAAGATAGCACAGATACGACAACGCATGGCGGCAGCACGCGACCGTCAGAAAGCCTACGCGGACAAGCGTAGAAAGCCTCTGGAATTTCAGGTCGGGGACCGGGTATTATTGAAAGTCTCACCCTGGAAGGGTGTGGTACGTTTTGGCAAAAGGGGCAAACTGAATCCGCGGTACGTCGGACCATTCGAAATTATAGAAAAGATTGGCAAGGTAGCCTACAAGTTGAACCTACCAGCTGAACTCGGAGCAGTTCACAACGTCTTTCATGTATCGAACCTAAAGAAGTGCCTATCAGATGAAAACCTCATCGTTCCTTTTAAGGAACTCACTATCGACGAGCGGTTACAGTTCGTCGAGGAACCAGTAGAAATCACGGACCGGGATGTGAAGGTCCTCAAAAACAAGAGAATCCCTCTTGTTCGAGTTCGTTGGAACTCCAAACGTGGCCCAGAGTACACCTGGGAACGCGAAGACAGGATGACAGAAAAGTACCCCCAGTTATTCGAAACCAATGCAACCACTACTGAGGCTGAAGCTACTACTTCGGAATTTCGGGACGAAATTCCAGATCAACGGGGGGAGGATGTGACACCCCAGGAAAACCAGTGAACGCTATAACTACCTAGCTTCCTCAGTGAGTGCATACCAAATTTCGGGACGAAATTTCTAATTAGTTGGGGATAATGTGACAACTCGTACTTTACCGTCTCGTACATTACGTGTAACCATTGAACTAGTGTGATTACGTGATTATATTGATTGATTGAATGTTACATGTTACGTGATTTATTGTGATTGCATATGTTACTATTTGGGCCGATTAGTAAATCATTACAAAAACAACCCACTCGGTCAACATGGTGGACTCGAGACCCATGTGGGGTTTCGGCCCACACCTACTCTACGTATACATACACATACACATCTTAGGGTTTTAGTTTTCACAATCTTTGCAACCACAAAGCAACACACACACAAGCTCTCTCTCTCGGAACCGGAGATCACACCTTTGAAGTTCTCGGATCCGTCTTTTGTTTTACATCTCGGTTAGTATCAAACTTTTGGTTACGTGTTTATATGTTGTTGTTAGTAATCGGATTTGCATGATTTAGGGATTATTGTTACATGATTATTGCTTATGAATCGGATATATGATGAATCGGCTGTTATGTTTAATCGTATATGTTTATATGATTCTTGACTGCATGATCTAGCTTAATCGGATTCGATGTGTGTTAAATTGGTTGCCTGATTAAAACCAAACGATTATATAAAAATCGGCTGAAATGCATATGTGGTATTTAGGAAATCCGTATGAATGTAGAGATGTGTTCTTGAATATTACATGAACAGTTTGAACGTGGTTGAATTTGGAATTGTAACTGATTTGATCTATTTCTGAAACTACTGATTATGTTTGCTGAATTTACGGATGTTTGTTATGAATAATCATGGAAACTGTTACGCTTTGCTTGTCTCGACCGGGATTGTGAGTCGGGATCCACAGTCTCGACTCGAGACCACAAACAGCACAACACGAGACCGAGTTTGCGAGTCCCGTTGCGACTCGGAACCTCACACCCAGCAGCACAAGCCGAAACCATGGTTGCGAGTCCCGTTGCGACTCGTAACCGGACCATGACGAACCGAAACCACGGTTGCGAGTCCCGTTGCGACTCGTAACCGGACCTTAACAACTCGAGACCAGCTCCGATTTCGACTCGAGAACATCACCGTTACGAGTCCCGTTGCGACTCGGGATCTTCTCGTTGCGACTCGAGACGGACTTTATGTTTTTGGATTTTCATTGTTGCAAGCCCAACTGATTTGGGCCGAACACTTGGATTCTGTTTAACTGATTGTTATTGGACTGCTATGAAATATGTGTGAATTGCCATGATCATACGTTTAGCTTATACGTGCAATAGTTGAGTACGAACCTAACTTGCATAAGTAACCATGATAGGACGTGGTTGATCCCTTACTTGTATACTTGAGCACTTATTGGTCTGCCGAGCAAACCCAGGTGAGTTCACACTCCTACTAAGGCATGGGATTCCCGGGTCGTGGGAATGGGATAAAGGTTACCATTGACTAAGAACGTACATATGCTTTTCCTAGACTATCACCTACCATGATCCTCGGATGTCAGGACGGTTCCGTAGGTTAGGATAACACCTACGTGGTCATATGCCAATTACTGCCTCGGATGTCAGGCACGCACGTAAAACCTACGTGTACGCATTACTTACTTCTATCCTCGGTACAAAGGATACGTACGTGAAACCCACGTACACCCCCGCGTCTCCTATCCTCGGTTGTGAAGGATACGTGCGTAAAACCTACGTACACCCCATACGCGCTACTGTTCTCGGAAGAAGAACAGGGATGATACGAGTAGTTGATACGAATAGTCTAGTGGTCACATAACATAGGAAGCCCCCACCTGTATAACTTACTATTGGCCCAGTAGAGCCACCCGTTACTTACTGTTACGCACTTACTTACTGTGAACTCGCTCAACTAGTTTGTTGATCATTCTGTTACATGCCTTGCAGATCGTTAGGTACATGGAGCTTGCACAAAGAGGAGCCGGTCGTTGTGGACAAGGATCGTATTACTTTGTTAGACACTTATGACATTTCAGTATTTTTAACTTGGGTTTACAACAATGCTTCCGCTACTTGAACAATGCTTGGTTTTGAAACATCAATCCTGTCATGATAAACTACTTTAATGACTTTTATTATTATTAAATGCTATGTTTGATATGATTGATGGCTTGATCCTGGTCATGTCACGCTCCCAAGCGGTGGTACTCCGCGTGTGGATTTTGGGGGGTGTGACACCACGCATGTAGTCAAGGGTTGTAACATCGTTCTAGCGGGTCGGACCTTCTCGATTGATCTTATTCCAATAGTTCTGGGTAGTTTCGACATCGTCATCGGCATGGATTGGTTATCCAAGCAGCAGGCGGAGATCCTATGTAAAGAGAATATCATTCGTATTCCTCGTACGGGTAAGGAACCTCTCGAAGTTCAAGGCGACAAGAGTGGTGCTGTGGTTGGCATCATCTCTTTCTTGAAGGCTCAGAAATGTTTACGAAAGGGGCATACTACCATTTTGGCACTTGTTACTGATGCATCGACAACAGAGAAAAGAATAGAGGATATTCCAGTTGTACGCGAATTTCCTCAAGTGTTTCCTGAAGATTTACCTGGTCTACCGCCTCATCGCCAGGTCGAGTTTCAAGTTGAACTAGCTCCAGGAGCAACACCAATAGCCCGCGCACCATATCGTTTAGCTCCAACTGAACTGGAGGAACTGTCTAAGCAACTACAAGAGCTATTGGATAAGGGCTTTATTCGTCCAAGCTCTTCGCCTTGGGGAGCCCAGTATTATTCGTGAAAAAGAAGGATGGCACTTTCAGGATGTGCATAGACTACCGCGAACTGAACAAGGTCATAGTGAAGAACCGCTATCCTCTTCCTCGTATTGACGACTTATTCGACTAGTTGCAAGGGTCGAGCTACTACTCCAAGATTGATCTGAGGTCAGGGTATCATCAGCTGAGAGTCCGGGATGAGGACGTCTCCAAGACAGCATTCAGAACTCGCTACGGTCACTACGAGTTTCTAGTCATGCCATTCGGGCTAACAAACGCACCGGCGGTTTTCATGGATCTTATGAACAGGGTGTGCAAACCCTATCTAGACAAGTTCGTCATTGTTTTCATCGACGATATCCTGATCTACTCCAAGAGTCAGGAGGAACACGAGCAGCACTTACGACTTATCTTGAACGTCTTCGAAAGGAACAACTGTACGCCAAGTTTTCAAAATGCGACTTCTGGCTTCGTGAAGTCCACTTCTTAGGCCATGTGGTGAACAGGGATGGGATTCATGTCGATCCATCCAAGGTAGATTCGATACGGAACTGGCCTGCACCGCGTACACCAACGGAAATACGCCAATTCTTGGGTTTGGCGGGGTACTACAGGCGATTCATTAAAGACTTCTCCAAGATCGCACAGCCACTTACAATGTTGACACAGAAGGGTGTTACCTATCGTTGGGGTAATACACAAGAAACGGCTTTTCAGTATCTGAAGGATAGACTATGCAGCGCACCTATTCTCTCATTACCTATCGTTAAAACATTGAAATCATTTAACACATATGGATCACCCCAAAACAATTGAAAACAGTAAAATAGGGGAACTATGTACTCGCCTGAAAATGCTTAGTGGTCTTTGAACAACAACCAAGCAAAGCTAGAGGGAGCACGGAATCAATCGGCAACCTAATAACTATATAAATAAACCGGACCTAAGTCGGAGGATCGGATAGGATGAGGTCTTGTAAACCAAATGAGTTATTGGAACTCATATGACATGGTTTAACAATGCCTACATACTAAATTGAAACCTAACCTAAGTGCTTTCGACCCATTACGACCCGTTTAGGTAGCTTACGCTAATTTAACGCGTCGTTTGCGCAAACGCGCGTTCGAGACGTCTAACTAGTCCTATGACAAGTATTATATGCCTAAACATGTTTAAATATGTTGCATAATCAGTTAAGTGACAAAAGTTTAGGTTACATATGCTTAAAATCCAATTATGCATAAAAAGGGCATTTTGGTAATTCACCTAAGGCATATAAACTACCTATCATACAACTACTTAAACTAGGTGACCATAAGGTATAACCTCGGAAGGTTATTCCCTATACAACTATGGTCACTACACATGCTTGGTCGGATCCTAAAGATCGACCAAACTGGTCGAGTTCGAAAGTCTAAGCGGTGGTTTAGACCGCTTGACTTACGACTCTAAACAAGCACTAAATTAAAAGTGACGAGCTAAGCATGTTAAAACATGCTTAACTAAGTTAGAAAACAGGTTTTGATATCAAAACAAAGTGTTTTGATACCTAGAGTAGTTTGGTTGCAAAATACGCTTAAATGCGCATTTTGACCGAAACTACGACTCGTCACTATGCCTAGTCAACGTGGTAATCAGTAGGTATAGTCACTAAGGACTATAACCATCGTGATTACGCTCACGTTGCGAAGTTCTAACGAACTTCTCGTTGACCATCTCGTGGTCAAAGCTGAAAGTCAAACAAAGTTTGACTTTTGAGCTAGGAAAGCGATAAAAGAATAAAGGAGGACTTACAGAGGGTCCAAAGAGATTTGGTTCCAAGTATTCTCAGGTAGGAAGTGAATAATCACAACCACTTAGAGAAATCTCAGACCAAATGCAAGGAAAAAGGAATGAAAGCATGGCCTATATATAGTTTTCGCAAAACCGTTAAGATCATTTCTTGGAGAAGAGGGAATGATCTAGGCCATACACTTGCAATAGACTGATTGGGGGACTTGGAGAACACACAAACCAGCCCATAGCATGAAAAACCACTCATCAAAACCATCAAAATCGAGCAAAATGACCAGATTCAATGTCTCTGTCTGATAGGCTCACGCGCCCCACGTAAGGTTTTACTAAGGCTTACGCGCCCCGCCTGAGGAAGTTTCGCAGATTGTCAGTTTTAGTCCCTGCAGCTTAGAAACATGCATTTCGGCCCATTTTTGACACGTTTAAGCCCCGTTAACCTCATTTCAAGGCTCTAACATGAAGTTAAAGTATTGGGAACTCAAAACATGCTCAAAAATATCTAGGATGTCGGTTCATTTGGTCGTACGGTTGCGTTGTTCGGTTAATTACGACGGAAGTCGTAACGAACGCAAAAATGATCCAAATTGAGCGACGAATGGAATTTTATCATGCCAATCACTAAAATATAATATATTAATGATTACATAAATTTTTGGATGTCCGGATATATTCAGAACGTAAGGTATGCGCGAAAATGCAAACTTGTGCAATTTTTGACGCTTTTAGTCCCTCAATGACCAAATAGTTTATTTTAGCACACCGAACCCCTCAAAGCCTATTTCTAAGCTATGTAAAGGATATTTAGGGTATGTTTAACTTATGATCAAGTTCCGGAATGTTCGTTACAGTATGAATCGGCATACTTTCGCAGTTTGTCGAAATTAGTCCCTGTAAGCGAATAAACTTGATTTCGACACACCAAACCTTCCAAAACTTATTTCTAAGTTATGTAAAGGTTATTTAAGGTATGTTAAGCCCATGTCACTATTCCGGAGTGTTTGTCGCGTTAAACTGATTACGTTTACGCATCAGTTCGCGTATAACTTTCTAGAAAGCGATTTAGAGCTCGAAATCGAACAAGAATTGATATGTGCAAATGATACACATATTTATACAAATCCCAAGTATGAAATACAATATTTCATTGATTTGATATTTGTTTAATGGCCGTGGAGGCACAGATGTCACACAAACCATAATGGTAATTTCAAAAAGAAAGGTCTTGGTTTTACTCCAGCAGAAAAACAGAAAAATGAGAAATATGTTCGAGATTTTAAATCAAGAATGACGTTTGTTTCAGGTACATCTTCTGAAGAGGAGAAAGAAAAGTTGTTTAGAAAGTAGTCAAACAGAGAGTTCCTTGCAAAGAAGCAAGAAGAAATGCAGACTGTGGATTAGAAGAAGAAAACTCGAACCTGTTTCAAGTGTGGAAAAACTGGTCACATGCCATGAATTGTTCACAGACAATTCAAGACAAACAGGGAGTTTCTAAACTAAAATAGAAAGTGGTTGAGTTTGAACCACCAATTGATAGAACAAAATTATTTAAAAATTCAAAATTTGAAATTGGTGAATGTTCAAACAAGTTTTACAAGAAGAGAGCTAAATCTAACAACGACAAATGGGTTGTTAAGAAGTCTGTTGATAGTTCTAGCGATGATTCTGATAGGTCAAAATCAGAGGAGCTATCTTCTGGTGATGAATCTGATTCCACAAAATCAGAGGAGCCACAGGTTGAGGTAAATGGTGAAGAATGAGTTCCGACTGTGGATGATGAGAATTCTCCACCACTTCAGGCTGAAAATTTTAAAAAGAAAATTGGTAAAGTTAAGATTTCAAACCAATTTTATTCTGACAAAAAGGTTTTTGATGTCGAAAAGGCCTTTAACCTCAAAGTAAAACACATCTTTGGAAAAATGATTGACCGAAAAGTCAAAGGGGTTAAAGAGTTCTATGAGAAGAAGATGGGAGGTAAGAAACCGAGTGTTGGTAGCTCGGTAACACCCAAGGCTGGTCAGGCTTGGGTGGATATTTTCTTTGAATAGAAAAACCTGACTTGCCAGAGTTCCCAGGTTGGTAAGAGTGGAACATGAATCGGCATCATTCTTTGTATTTGTTTTTGTTTTTTCGTACAAGTGGTACAGAGGTTTGTTTGTGCATACTTGCAAATGGTAAATCAAGGACATTAAGTTGTACTTGCATTTTCCTACAAGTCATATTTGATTAAAAGACAATATGATGAACCACATCCCCATATCTACAAGTTGTAAAATCAACTAAACTTATTTTCCGGAAAAACTATTTTGATTTATACAAACTTAAGTGTTCTGAAATCTTAATGGGAAAATAGTTTGTTGAAAGGGGGAGTTCTGATTGTTTATGCCAATTGGATGGCGATTTGAAGCTTGATACAACAGTTGTCAAATTTATGTACAGTTTGTTTTCAAATTTCTTTAAATGTGTTTGTATTTTAGGGGGAGTAAAAATTTCAGAAAATCCAAAAACATTAGAAAATTTGAAAAAGACAAAAACATGATAAAATCAAAATTGAGTTTCGTTGACAAAAAGAGGAAATGATAGTACATCAGTGGACTATCACAACACGCTAAAGAAATGTAAAGTCAAAAATGTGATAAACAATCTCACTGTGGATATGTCAGTAGGTTTTTACACATTTAGTAAATTGTGACGAGATTTAAATCTAAAAATTTCAAGCTTGCTTATCTTGTGGGTAACATTTCTTGGATATATGGGTAACCCCCGAAATCTTGTTTGAAAGGTCCCTCTTTCTGAAATACTAGGTCTTTATACTCAGTGATATCTGGGGTATTATCTCGGGACTTCTGGTGAATGGAAATTCTGACCTAGTCCCCGTATAATACTTTTTGCAAATGCTTGAAATATAGCGCCGCCCTCAGCATAAAAAATGATGAAACACTGAAAAATGCTAATCATGTGTTGTTGAAGAAAAGATCCTCTGAAGGGGACACACCAAAAGTCGAGCCGTCATCTCTCTGCTGAACGGAAGTTCTGACCTGAGCTCTCACGGTTTCGCATCTAACCCCTTTATAGATATCATCTGTGGTATACTCACATGTAAGACTGAATATTGGGATCTAGATACGGGAGTATATTCAAGTAGTGGGACACGCGAATAAGTTTAAGTGCTTAAAACATTAATATCGTGTCTCGAAACAGTTGAACTTTGTGTGAAAAGTTAAAGTGGACCAGCATACTGACAATCTAGGTGAATTGTTTAGAACTTATAATGAAATGAAGCTTAACGGTGTTGGTGATATGTATCATATACTGGTATGATCCTCTTACACAAACTCATAAAAAAAGAAGAAAAAAAAAGATTGTTTGTAAATATTTCTTTACTGCATTCTGTATAGTCAAAAAATCCCAAAAAGATTTTTAGTGTGTTTTAGCATAAATGTTGAAAAATTCAAAAAGATTTTCGACAACTGGTGTTGAAGAGAGCTGATTTTCAAAATTCCAAGTGCTAAACATGACGACAATTGGTTTAGGAGAGTATGTTTGAGAGTTTAAAACATATCTTACAAGTGGTCATCAGAAGTTTTTGTAGAGAAAACGATTCTGCAGTTTGGTTCATCAGAGACTATAAATGTTAGATCATTTTGTGATTTCTACAAGTGGTGTCTGAGTGTGTTAAAGTTTAATATCATAAAACTTATGTTTGTGGTAGAGAATTGCAGATTTGAGTCAGGCAACTATCTTGAACCTGAAAAACCAGATTAAGATCCAGCTGATTGAGAGGGGGAGTCTGAATGACAAAGAGCCAGGTTCTGATTCTGAGATTGTTGCTGCTGATGAATTTAAAGATTCAACACTCGAGGGGGAGTGTATGTTGGTGCAAACGAATAGAGAAGAAGTCAACATCCGAGGGAAGGAGTTTGTTGGTGATGAAAGAGAAGAGAAGATAAAGATTGAGGATATTTACAGCGTCAAATACTTCAAAGAGAAGCCCAAAGACTGATAAAGATTGAAGATTCGAAGACTCGACACTGTAGACTCAATCAACATCCGGGGGGAGTTTGTTGGTGCATCCGTCTGTCGTCTTCGTCTTGTATCGAGTCTTGTATTGAGCTAGTTAAATTAGGGCACGAAAAACGAGATAGTGGAATATAGTAGAGATTCCGCTTGAAATGACATGAGAACATTTCAAGCAAAATCACATATGTTCTGATTCCGCTTGGTTTAGCTTGTCTGATTTAGCTTGAAGTGTATGATGTTGATTTTGCTTGAAACATGTTCAAGCGAAATCACAAGGCCTATAAATAGGGGTGTTCAAGCGAAAACAAGTAATCAGTTGTTCCGGTTTGCCACGAAGTGCTGTCGAAGTGTTGTCACGCTGTAAAAGTCATTCTAATCAATCAATCGACAGTTTAAAGTGTATTCTTGCTGAATTGAACTCAGTTTGTTTGTTTCTGCCGTTCAAACTGAGCAAAACTCTTCTGATCGACTCGTTCGGGTCTGAAAACGATCCTGCAATTTAACTGACTACCGAGTATTTTATCTTGCGTTTTATCGCTTTTTAAGGTGTTTTAAAATTATTTTATCGTCTTATAAAAATTAACTCGTCAAAATATTGTTGAATAATATTTTATTTGCCTAGACTAGCTGCGTTGTCTGTATAAGTATACGTGCGGTATTGTGTAGTATGCGTTTAAATTCGCAAAACAGAGATTTTAAGCGTTTTAATTAAGTTTTTCCTCATGAATATGATTACAAATAGAATTTCAAGTAAATTGCCAAAATCGTACTTGAGGTTTGGTTATGTTTGCCATTTTCATCCCAAACAACTTTTTTGTACCATATAGTCCTTCATTTTTGAGATTTTTTTCCCATTTTCATCCAAACATCTAACTTGTTTTGACAAAATCATCCCTAAAATTTGAGACTTTTTGTCATTCTCATATCTCCTATCAAGAGAAATCAGGTACTTAACTCTTCACCTTGAAGTTTTACATCCAAGGTTCTTGAACTTCCAAATAACTAGAAGGTTGTACAACATTCTAATTTTGGTTCCTCATCTCCCAAAGTAGTTTAGTTTTCTTTCTAACTAGCAATAACAATCGCGCGCGTTGCGGCGCGGGTACACCGTAAATATAGAATGGATTAGTCTAAATGTTATTTTATGCGTTAATCATATGAAAACGTACGTTTCGACGTATCTGATTGTGCTTAGTGTGACCTATATAAGCATATATATTGCATTTGGATCAAAACATAAAGTAAATCGAGTTTATAGCATACAATCATAACATACATGTGACCTGACTCATGCATAGTAAACATTAGTGGGTATATAGGAAAAACCGACACATGTAATCGAAAGGGATTAATTAGAGCTTTTGAAAAAAGGGAAAAGTAAAATATGACTCCACTCGGTTCGAAACATACATAAAAAAGCACGAAAACAAATTGTATTTGACCTAACTCGTTTTCCAAAATAGTTTACGTTGAAAAGTGTCCAACTCGAATTTAATGCACATAAAAATATGCACGTAAAAATGGTTTTTTAAGCGAAAACGTATTATATTTGATCAGACTCCTTTCTAGAAAACGTTTAAATAGGGCAATTGAATTTATACCGACACGTATATAAAAATATGCATGTAACTGTGCCAAGTAGCACCAATGTCACATATCAGCTAGCGACTACCAACATCCGAAAAACTCGTAAAACTAAAATAAATAAATAAGAAAGGAAAAAATAACATTGGACGAAAAGAGCCCGTTACAGTGTGTTAATGCGAAGAAATTAGAATTAAACGTAAATATAGAAAAGAATAAATTAGTCGATCTAGGACACGTGCATTGCGACGAATCCGTCAAACGGGGAAAATAGATGCGTTGCGATGCGCCTATTAAACCGAAAAAATTGACGAAAATACGTTGAACCTCACACACACGTTGTGGCATGTTAACCCGCAAAATTTAGAATGAAAATTAAAACGAAAAACTTGCGAAAGATGAAAAATCTATGGGACTAAAGTTGAAAATAAAAAAGTGTTGGGGTTAAATTGCAAAATATGAAAGCCTTAGGTTAAAATTTAAAAAACAAAAGGGTTAAAATGCAAAAGGTGAAAACCTTTGGGTTAAAAGTAAAAAATCATATTTTTTAAAAACTCCCTATGCATGGGGTACAAGACCAACAAGCAACAATTTGTTGATAATTTATAATATGGAAATATTGGTTCCTCATCTCCCCAAATAGTTTAGTTTTACTTAGTAGTACAAAAGGAACATTCAACTTTTTATGTAGTATCCATTCCTGTACAACCAAAGGTGTTTTTTCAATCAAAAGTTATAGTAAACCAAGAACGTTAATTAATGGACAAGTTACTATGTTAATATGGATATCGCATTGTAAGCAAGGAAATGTCGGTGACACTAGTCATAGCTATTGACATATTCTCAATATGAAAAGGACAAGCTCTTATTCGAACTTTCCACATGATAAGCGGTAGAGGACAAGCCCTCAAACTTTTTCATATGTTGATATCTTTTAAAAATTTACACATAAATATAAGCAATTAATTCTCTTAATTTAAGTACAAGATTGCAATATTTTTTTAATTTAAAAAAAGTTAACATATCCTATGATTACCAATGTTTATGTTCTCCAACGCACCGTACAGTCAATCCTCTAATATACATGTGCGTGCATGCGGCGTGCGCCTGCGTGTGTACTTGTATATATACGTAATTGTATTATTATTGTTGTTTTTTAAGTCAACTTATATGAAACAATAATAAAGTTAAGGAATTCTTTTGCGAAATATATATATATATATATATATATATATATATATATATATATATATATGAATTACATATTATATATTATTCTTATTATTGTATTATATTTATATTTATATTTATATTTATATTTATATTTATATTTATATTTATATTTATATTTATATTTATATTTATATTTATATTTATATTTATATTTATATTTATATTTATATTTATATTTATATTTATATTTATATTTATATTTATATTTATATTTATATTTATATTATATATGAATTACAAAATAGCTTGAATAGTGATTTTATTATTTATTTTAGTTTTTTAATTTATTAATATTTTATCATCATTTATTAATTTCATTTCTTTTGCTAATAATACGTGTTTCTAAACTTTTAAAAACAATCGAACATCACAACTATGATTTTCATTTCCAAAAAAGTTACGCAATAAATTTTATTGAAAATGGATATCACTCTGCGATCGTACCAAGCACTCAAACAAATGCTAAACCAACGATGTATAGAATTTAACTTCACAACTATTTATTTTCTTTCAACACTGCCATATAAAATATTGAAAAGGTATATCATTCTGATATTGTAGCAAATAAAATAAAATAAAATTAAATTAAATTAAATTAAATTAAATTGAAACCATTGAAACCAATAATGAATAGTAACTTATCATTTTTAAGTATTTACTATTTTTTAATAATATTTTATTTATCATTTAATTTGAATATTTTAATAATAACTTGCATTCTATGTTTATTTTTTTAATATCGGGATATAAATTTAATTGAATACGAATATTGTTCCGCTATCGAGCTAAACTGAACTGAAACTGAGCGAACAACATTTCTATCAGTTGCGATAAACTGACACCAAATCACTACTGTACCGTATCTAAACAAAATGAACAACATTGATACCGATATATGTATTCATTTTGTGGCTTTCTGTTTGATAAAAAATACCGTGATGCTATTGTACTAAATTGAACCAAAACCGACCGAACATTAGTTATGGCACTATGTATCTTTATTGTTCTTGCTTTTGATAAACTTACACCATATCGCTATCATACTATAGCGAATATCGGCACCGGTACCTAAATTCATATTTATGGTTTCTAGTTTCGATAATTGTTCATTTATACAACTCTATCTATGACGATAAATGAATATCGGACCCCTACGGTGACAGTTTCAACCGATCGATACCGTTGGAAAACACGGGTTGTGCCGGTACTAGTGTTAGTTTATATCGTTTTTAGACTATTTAATGCACATGTTAATTTCTATATGGAGAACATATGTATTATACCCTTCTGTAACAAAACAAACCAAACCGATACTCAATCTAATGCGTGCGGTAACGTCGCGCTGCAATGCGCGACAAGTAACCAACTTCTGGTTATATATATATACATATATATATATATACATATATATATATATATACATATATATATATATATATATAGGGAGAGGATCATGAGAAAACTACATATAAATGAGAAAATTTAAAAACTAACTAAAAAAAGCTAAAAAACATACCAAAATTTTATTTTTTTTTTACAATTTTTTTAAACGAAATCGCTAGTTTTTATATATAAAAAAATTTCAAAAAAAAATATTTGTTGTACTGCACATGTGCATTATATGTGCATTATATGTGTACTACACACGTGCACTATATCCGTAATAGTGCACATGTGCAATACAACAAAAAAACTTTTTTTTTATTTAATTTTCTTTGAAATTTTTTTTTCATGCATAAAAAGCTACGATTTTTTTATAAAAATTTAAAAAAAAAATTAGTATGTTTTTTTGGCTTTTTTAGTTAATTTTTTAGTTTTCTGAGTTAAACTAGTTTTCTCATGATCCATCCCCATATATGTACATATATATACATACATATATATATATATATATATACCTATATATATATATGTATATATATATATATATATATTTGCTTCGGTCACTTAAATATATTATTTTAATATTTATCCAAGAATTTTATAATAATAAAAAAAATTCGATAGTTATTAAAAAGTCTTTAAGTAACTCTAATACCAGCTAGGGTGGTTAAGGATTTGGAAGCGAAAATGCGGAATTTTCTGTGGGCTCAGTCCTCTTCTAAGCAGAATAGAGCGAAAGTTTCTTGGAAGTCTGTTTGTGTGCCGAAGTGTGAAGGGGGCTTAGGTATCCGCCGGGTCTCTGATTTTAATAAGCTCTTATGGTGTCGCATGTTTGGAGTATTCTAAGTAACCGTCATTCATTATGGGTTGCTTGGATACACTCTTATCGCTTAAAAGGGCGGAATTTCTGGGATCATAAGGTGCCAGTTAGTTGTAGTTGGAGCTGGAGGAAGATGGTTCAGATTCGTCCCATGATCCGTCAACACGTCTGGTCTTTGATTGGGGATGGCAGAAATACTTCTGCTTGGTTTGACACTTGGAGTAACATTGGTCCGCTTTGTTCGTTTTTGTCTCCAAGAACCATAACCCGAGAGGGTTTTTCTCTTAAGGATACAGTTGCAGATTTTTTTTTAATGGTTCTTGGATTTGGCCGGATGCATGG
Organism: Helianthus annuus; assembly: GCF_002127325.2. Taxonomy (NCBI): domain Eukaryota; kingdom Viridiplantae; phylum Streptophyta; class Magnoliopsida; order Asterales; family Asteraceae; genus Helianthus; species Helianthus annuus. Next base: position 69,281,396 of record NC_035437.2, on the reverse strand, counting down.
AGAGATATGTTCCCAGTTCTTATTCAGCTCGACCACATGCAACGGAATTTAAATGCCCCAGATCGTCTTATGTGGAAACATGGAGATAATGTGGCTGAATACTCTTCTTCTAGAGTGTGGGATTCTCTTCGAGCAAGGGATCAGGAGGTGGATTGGGCTAATCTCATTTGGTTCTCTCAATGTATTCCTCGACATGCTTTTCTGATGTGGCTTATTGTTAGACGAAAATTGCTAACTCAGGATAAAATCTTGCAATGGAACCATACACGGTCTAACAACATGAACATGATGTGCTGCTTATTGTGCTACGAAGATGTTGACTCGCATGAGCATTTATTTTTCGAGTGCAAGTGCGCCACGCAAGTTTGGGAGGCGGTTCGTTCAAAAGCTGGTATGGAAAGTCTGGAACCTAAGTGGTGTGATATTCTCGACTGGCTTGGCAGTCATTCGCGGTCAAAGTCAGCAAAAAATTTGGTTTGCAGATTGTTAGTTGCGGCCCTGGCTTATACTATTTGGCAGGAAAGGAATAACCGGTTGTTCAGAAATCATGCCCGGCCGCCGGATACTTTATGTAAGGTGGTGTTGGAAAGTGTTAGATATAAACTGATGGGGCTTAGATTCAAGAATACTGCGGGGGTTCGGGAGCTACTTGAAAAGTGGGATGTTCACGGAGCCGATTTGGTCATGGAAAATGGATGAGTCCTGCTTCTAGTTTCAGTCTAGATTTTTAGTCTAGTGGGTGTTTATTTTGTGTCACTTTTAGTTGTTTTTCTTGTTCTACTTTCATGGGGGTATGTCCCATGTTTGAACTAGTAAGGATTTTACCTTACTACTTGTTTTGATTTTTGTGAATATATAGAATCACCGGGGTAACCCTTTACCCAAAAAAAAAAAAACTCTAATAGCAGTTAAGATTGTCTAAGATTAACCAACTTAATATCTGAACTCCTTGGTTGTGTATTTGTATTCTAGTAATGACTAATAGAACTCAAGTGTACAGCTTGACAAGCAAGTTATACAAGCACAACCAGTTGGCATACATTTAATTGCGAAAATGGGAAATTTAAATTGACCAAACGGTCCAAACGCACCTGACATACACAAGGGACACCTACAACTCATTAAGAGAAATAGACCATGACAATCCTCTAGCCGTTTGCAACCTTTTCTAGAATATATATTTGTCCGAACAGTCGTATATTCATAAATATAAACCCGTATTGTACACATAGTCCCGGATGAAAATGGTCCATGGATGCATGTGATTGAATTCAGGCCAATGTGAAGACCCTTGCAGGACCAGGACCCGGGCCGGGTTGCATGCACCATTGTGGTTGCACATGATGAGGCTTTGGTCCCTAATTCACCTCTCTCCTGGACGCTTTAATTGTTTATGTGGTCCATCTGCGTAGAAGAATAGGATACCGTACTTCTTAAATATTGTTCTTCTTATAGCCCCACAATATTTAATGAAATCCTTTTTCATTAGGTGACATGTTTTGACTGTCATATTGTATCTATTAGAAATGCTAATGAAATATAAATAAATATACATGTCCGGTGTTTATATACATTATACCTTTCGAGTTTTGTGTTGTATAACCAACTAAAATGTTTTAAACTAAAGCAAAGGTGGATGGACCACTATGCTTAAATTGAGGTGTGTGAAATAAAACTGAAATAAGGAAATGTGTTAAGTTTGTAAAGTAGAGGTCGTGACCAAACTTGTTAAGGACTTTATAAGGAACAAATCCACATGTTTAGAGCGCACACCTATGTGTGAAGGAGGGGATTGCAAATTTTGTCTGAATGACTTGAAAAATCAAACTTGGCGCACCACAATTGTTGAGCTGGCTCAAGCTTTAAAGGATTTCTCTTGTGAAGAGAGTAATATATGTGAACACACACAAAAAGAGAATGCTATCTTTTTCCATACATGAAATATATTTTAAAAATTATACGTGAAATATATTTATAAAAAAAGCCTCCAACTTCTTTTTTGTTACATGAAATATACAAAACAAAAACATCGACGTGATTCTTGTTGATTAGTTATGTTTAGACATAAAGGAAAACATGAAAACATACCTTTGATTGAATCAGTACAGGCTAGCAGAGAATCCAGATGGAGACGCAGCAATAGTGTTCGACATGATTGTCAGCTTGATCTGGTTCCTCCTTAGGGTGCAATCTAATGATGGTGATGAAGAAAAACCGAATAGGGTGTTCGGTTGATGAGAGGAGGTCGACTGATGTTATGAGAGTAATTAGGTTATGTGTCTAACCCTAGAACCTCTACATAAGTCTCGTTATATATGTACACCCAAGAGGAAACCCTAATTAGTTAATAAGGGTAATTAGGCCCATCAACAATTACCAACTAATTATTTAGTAGGTTGTTATATATTTTGATCTATTATTATATAAATGATTACAATCGCCATTTATTCTTACATTCTCCCACTTGGCCGAGTAATCATTTATTATGAGCATTAGAAAAGCCTGATCAGGAGTTAACACTCATTTTAGCCTTAAACAAGAACTATAGCAGAGAAATACAACCGTTGAATCATTATTCGACTCGGGACCCCCATTAGTCATACTATAGCCTTAATTTAAAACCTAATCGTTATGATGAAAATACGCATAAGCCCTTTGTTTGATTTGTAACTTTATTTGTCTATATGCCATTATGTCGGCTTGACATATTCTTAGAGACAAACAAAATCAAACTGATGAGGAAAATTAACTAATAGTTAGTCATTCATAGTACGATATGCAATTGCGCACGGCCGTTAATTAATACCCGTCTATGAGTTCTCTTAATAAGACTTATGGGTAATAGCCCTTCAGTTATAGGATCATTAATCATATCATGAATGTACTCGATACAAAACTTAGTTTCCTCAATTTGTTCATATACGAATAATTAATTTCGTATCGAAATTTAATGCAGCACCTCTTGAACTGTTACTATTCAAGGAGTCATGGTAGTTGACTTTATCACACTAAGTCTTCAAAACATTAATTATATGGAGTTAATAAACTTATGAGTCCACTGATAAATTTCCAACAACATTCGGTGACTATATTATGTCGTTATAACTTAGGTTGTTGATATCAGTCCGTTATGACTCCTCCATGAGATAGGTTTTGTATGCTGACATAAGGATATACCCGAAAATACATTTTGTCATCTTTGAATATTACAAAGTTAGAGTAATCAACCGGTTTTAGTTCTCACTTCTTCTTTAAATTGTAGCCTCTCGTTTCTTTTAAAGATATTGTAATACTCCATTAGATGCTTCACATTAATCTAGACATATCTAGTGTGTTGCAATGTGAGTAATATCTAAACGAGTATAGACTTGAACTTACATAAGGCTTCTAATTAATGAAGCGTAAATAAATAATCTCATTTATCCTATTATCCTCTAAAGGAAGAGCAGTATTGTTTGTTACATATGTAAGAACCCATTTAATGTCAAACTTATGGAACGGAACTAATGTCCCATTGGGTCTATCTCGGCATGTTATGATATCTATCACGTAAGAGATATCTCTGAGATCTATTATATCAAAGTTTGTGTTAACAATGCTTTGACTTATGTAACATATACCTTTCAAAAGAATATCATATATATAGACATGTTTAATTTAGTTGCTCCCACTCATTTTGAGGTAGGTACATTAATCCACTTGATTCTTGATGAAAATAATTACGTTAAGATTTCATCACATTATAATGTTTGCATTAACCCATACATGGATTTTATTGGCTTACAAATAAAGTGTTCTTTAACCTTCAGTTAAGAACTTTCAGGTTGTTTTATGAACATGTAAATGTGTCAGCCAATTGTTAGGGAAAATTGTTTTTAATGTTCATCTAATGTAGCTTTAAACTATTATAAGCTACTAGAACAGTGATGATCCTCAAAAAAATCTTTGATAATTTATCTCTTCCTAAGTATAACTATTGACAATCATTCATGCTTCTTAATATCTTAAAGTTTATATATTAGGATTTGATTTAGTTATGAACAGTCTTAGGTAATTCAATAAAATCCCAAACGTTATACGAACACATAAAATCAGTTTTACTAGAAAACAGTTTTATTCCATTCAGAAGATTGATCGATGCTAATGGCTTGATTAGAAGAGATTGGATCAGTAAACTTTTCCAAAATCCATTTCAACTTCAGTTAGGGAGGTTATGTAATCATCAAAGTTAGTAGGTTTTTAAACCTAGTTGTCCTCCTAAGTTGATTATTGGGTTTATTAGAAGTTTCAGTTTTATGGATTAGCTCTTGGTTAGGTTGCCATCATTTTCAAGATTCTAAGTTTGTAAGAGTTGGTGCAGTATGGTGTACAAGAGGTGTAATCGGAGTTAAATTCGGAGTGAAATTTAATGACACTCTTCCCCCGCCTCTTGTATTCCTTGCAAGTCATGATAAGGACTTTGACTGCTCCCACTGACCTTAGGAACTCAGCATGCTTAGGGTCAAAATTTAATGACCAACAAATTCTAATAGAGAAAACATATTGATGACGTTAGTCGTTGTAGTTTCTCTTGTTGAGGATTATATTAGTTTAGGTAAGAAATCTAAGTGTGCCCACAGTTAACCAACAATGAAACTTTTGTAAGAGTAGCTTTAGATTTAAGGAGAAAAGTTTTGATAGAAAAGTGTCGTGATGGAGCGGTGTCTTGTACAAGAGGTGTAAATTGAAGTAATATAAAGTTTTCACTCCCCCACCTCTTGCAACTATTGCAAGTTATTATTAAGACACTTAATGTTCCCACTGATCTTTAATATCTCTAGAATGCTACAAGAGAAGTTTCAATGAGCTACGTGACGTGGGAACCTATCACATATACGTTAGACTTTATTTGATTTCTTTAGTGTCCAGATATCATAAGAAACTTTAGGAACATATTTAATAGAAATCTTATCAAGTATATATATATGAATAGATTTCTTCTAAGACCGTGGGCCATATGCGACAAAATTTAGATACAAGTTGATAGTCTGTTAAATGATAAATGAATTATGTCTGAATATTCCTTTTGGAATAAGTTCCACGAATGTCAATGAATGACTTATGATGGACCCATACTTATTCCTTAAGCGAAGTCATATTTTAGGGCTTTAATGTCATGATTTAAAATCACTTTGAATGAGATTAGATGAAAAAATATCCTCATTAACCATGTCATGATTTCTCATGAATTTCGGTTATAATGGATGAAATTTATAAGTCTCATTTTCCTTTTGTCAAATTCTCATTTACATGATGACAAAAGTTGTGAAAATGTAAGGTATCATCTAGTTTTATCTTAGTAATGTTTCAATCTAGATATTTAGAACAAATAAGATGAGAGTTTAAGGTAAGTGTGACTTTATGTTGACTATGCAAACCTCACAACATTCATAGCATTGCTTAATTATGATACTATATTCTGATTAATCTTCAAAATATATAAGGTATCCAAAGGCGTTGTTAGAAGACTGCTTATTATGGTTCTTATAGCCTTAACATTTAATTTTGTCACTAACTCTCATGCTAGTTATTTGTTGACTTCTGGTAAGGAAACGTTTAGAACTAGAGTCAACTAATCATGTGTTAATTGGAATATTGAAAATTATCAGACTTAAATATCATTAGTAAGTGACTACCTAATTAGCTTATCCAACCGTTCTTCTGTATAATGAATAGTCTCGTTGCTTATGCTTAGTCTAATGGCATAATTATACAGTGAGATTTTCCCTTGAAGAACCTTAGAGGTGGAATTAACACTTGTAACTTGTCTATGGACTCTAGAACAATCCTCTTTTAATGTTTAAGTGGTTGTAAGGTGACTAACAACTTATTTTCCATCTTCAAATATTTATTTCTTTGTACATATGTTGCTTATCAACACACTCATTTTCCTTTGGTACTTTTGAGTGTTATAGTTGATTTATAAGGCATCAGAATTGTACAAATGAAAATCTTAGTAGGTAATGTACTAAAAATTGTACTTATTTCCATGCGTAAGCCATTAACTTTATGGGTCATGGTATTGTACATTTTAATGTATTCACATATACCACTTAACTTTATAGTTTAGAATTTTTAATGAAGGCATGCATCTTAGGAGCTCTTGTGATTATTCCACAATAATAGATTAGTCTTAGGAAAGACTTAATCTGGAATAACTTTAGTGATAGCAATTATGTTAGAGAGTTCTTGATTATCATAAGAGACATCATGTTTGATTTGTCCTATTCATCATGCTTTACTTTTCTTCTATAGTTCTTTATCAGAAGAGAGCAATAGGATTATCGTGTCTTAAGAGATAATCAAGGATTTAATTTAAGTACTAATTCTTATAGAAACTTTAAATAAAGCAAAACATTTTAGGTTTAAGAATTAGAGTGGATGAGATATTGATTTATAGAAGAAAATTATAGTAAGTAAAATTATGGTGTCACACCCCGGCCGCGTAAAACAACAAACCGCGGCGGAAACGCCGGGGAGGTGAGTGGCGACAGAATTATTGTTTCAACAACCATGGCAAATAAAGTTATGTATTATTAAAATTTAAAGTTACATTGTCTTTGAGTTCAAACTAAACTAACATAATAACTGTCTTTTAAGCCACTAAGGCCCGAGTCCGCCTAAGTGAAGCACAAGCATCATCATGCATTAGCACCTGAAACACATGTAAAAATAGGTACGTCAGCATAAAAATGCCTGTGAGATACATAGGTTTTGTTTATGCAGATTCATGACTTGTATTTGAAAGGAGAGTTTAATAAAATGTAGTCATGAACCTTGTAAAATGTTTTCCTTTGTAAAACCATGTGAAAATCAATGAAAATCAAATGATGATGAAATGATAATGCATGGTTAAATGAATAACCAAGTAAAAGTGAATTTGTATAAAATATGTAATTTGTAAAACAATGTCATGTTTATGTATGAAATGTTTCATGTATTGCCCAAGTGGTTTATATAACGCAACGATGTATAATACGATAAAAGCACTTATATATAGGAAGTACCAGCGGCGTATCCACCATGCTTTTATCATATAACACATAGCCCCGTTACATAAGTCACTTATCAATAACCAACCAAAATGTCTTGTTCCATATCAAAATGTGTATGTGTAAACCATGTACAATGTCATGTATATCATGTAAAACCAATGAAATGCATAGCAAGTAGGAAATCATCTACTTAACTATGTAATGATGTCTAATGTGAAAACAAATGTCATGTATGGTGAATAACTAGAAGTTACTCAACCCCATAGAAAATGTACAAAACATGTTTTTGAATAAACCTAAGTTTAAATCAAATGTTATGCTTTGCAGAAAAACAATGCTTTATGATTACAAACATTTATGCAGTAATGTTAATCGCATACATTCAAGCCTTGCGACTGTGGCGACAAACCCTTAAACGAATTAAAGGTTTATCTAAATTATGTTGTCGGATTCTGTCATCCCCAACTTCCAAACAAACCCAGGAAGTCGGAAACGGGAGTTGTCAATTCCTATGGTACCATTACATAAGTCCGAGCGGCGTAGCTAATGTTAATGAATGTATTATTGTCCCGATTGAACATACCAAATGTCATAACCAATGTAGCATGTGAAAACCATGTACTAGGAATGCTAAGTAAACATGCCTAGTAGAAATGTTCATGTAAAAGCAATGTGCTAGCATGCTCAGTAAACATACATAGCAGAAACGTTATGTAAAACAATGTGTTACATATGCTAAGTAAACATATGCAACAAATGTGTAACAAATCAATGTGCTAGCATGCTTGACATACATAGCAAAACACAATGGAAAGCATGTACTATATATGTACTAGGTGAAAGTAGCATGTTTATGTCATAAAAGCATGAAATACACAAAAGTAACATGTATGTACATGTGTATCACCCCAAAGTATTTGAAAACGGTAAAAGAGGGGAACTATGTACTCACTTGGGATTGCTAATTAGTCTTGAGAATAAGACCAATTTAAGCTCCAAGGGTCACGGAATCAACCGACACCTAGTATAGGTAATTATGTTAATAATCGGCTCCTAAATCGGGAGATAGGATAGAATGAGGTTCTATAAATCAAATGAGTAATTGAACTCATATGGTATGATTTATTAGTCCCAACATTCTGATTGGAAGGCCTACCTAAGTGCTTTTGACCCGTTTCGACACATTATGGTAACATAAGCTACTATAAGGCGTCGTTAGCGTAAAACTATGATCGGATGGTTAACTATGTGCTATGTCAAGTCTTACATGCCCAATTATCCCTAAACATGTTACTAAATCAGATTATATGTCAAAATTATGTTCACATAGTCAAAATACGGATTTATGCTTCAAAAGGGCATTTTGGTCATTTCCTATGGGCATACAAGCTAACAAGCATATGACTAACCAATCCTAGGTGATCATAAGGTTATAACCTCAGTGGTTATTCCCTATGAAACTATGATCACTAACTAAGCTTGGTCGGATCCTAAAGATCGACCAAACGGGTCGAGTTCGAAAGTCTAAGCGGTTGTTTAGACCGCTTACCTTACGACCCTAAACAAGCACAAACTAATAGTGTCGAGTTAGACATGTCAAAACATGTCTAACCTACTGATTTGGTATCAAAACAAAGTGTTTTGATACCCTAAAGTAGTTTCGTTGCAAAATGCGTGCTAAAACGCATGTTGACCGAAACTTTGACTCGACACTACAACTAGATAACGTGGTAATCAGCAGCTATAACCGCGAAGGATTATAACTATCGTGATTACAATCACGTTTCAAAGTTCAATTGAACTTTGACTTGACCAATTGATGGTCAAAACCGAAAGTCAAACTGTTGGCCAAACTGTTTGACTTTCTGCACTACAAAAGGAAAAAGGAAATAAAAAGAATGAAAGAATGCTCACTTAAGGTCCTTGCTATCTTTTCTACAAGAAGACAAAGTCCCAAATGCTTGAGAGAGAGCTCCAAAGCAGATGTGAAGAGAGAATGAGAAGAAATGAGCAAAGAATGAAGGAGTTTGGATGGCTATTTATACTTGTGGTGAGTTAATAGGATCATCACAAGTGTTTTGCTTGGTCATTAAGCATTAATCCTAACCATACATGTGTTACAAGCTGATTAGAAGCCTTGGTGAACACACAAACTTGCCCACCACACAAAGAAATTGCACAAACAGCCCTTGAATTTGCAAACTGTTGCTGAAAATGAACTTTCTGCCCAGATGTGGCACTCGCGTAGCGCGACGGCATAGGTAGGAGGGCTCGCGCTACGCTAGCATGCATCAGGTTCAGCAAAGTTTCAAAATTGACAGAAATGGTCCCTGCACGTGTTTAAAGCCTTTTTCGATGCGTTTAAACCCCGTTAACCTCATTTCAAGGCTCTAAAATGAAGTTAAAGTATAGGGGACTCAAAACATGCTTGAAAACATCTCGGATGTCGGTTCGTTTGGTCGTACGATCGCGTTGTTCGGTTAATTACGACGGAATTTGAACGGACGCGAAAACGATCCAAATTACGCGACGAATGGAATTTTTGCATGGCGATCACTAAAATAAAAATATTTTAGTGTGTACAAAAATTTTGGATGTCCAGATGTGTCCAGAACGTAAGATATGCGCGAAAATGCAAAACTTACGCCGTTTTTGACACTTTTAGTCCTTGAAAGATCATGTAAGCATGTTTTCGCACACCGAACCTATCAAAGCTTATTTCTAAGCCATGTTTAGGTTATATATGGTATGTTTAACTTATGATCAAGTTCCGGACTGTACGTTTCCTTACGAAACGGTAGACTTTTGCAAATTGACGCAAATAGTCCCTGAGAGCGAATAAACTTGTTTTTGCCATACCAAAGCCTTTAAAACTTATTTCTAAGTTATGTAAAGGTTATTTAAGGTATGTTAAGTTTATGATGATGTTCCGGAGTGTTTGTCGCGTTAAACTGACTGCGTTTACGCATCAGTTCACGTATAACTTTCCAGAAAGCGATATAGAGTTCTAAATCGATCAAAAATCAACATGGGCACAAAACCAAACATAAATGACAAACATTGGGATCAAAACACACTGTTTTATTAATATTGTATTGTTCAGAGTTTGTAAAATGATATCACAAGTACAGATGTCACATATGGGTACTAGAAAAAATAAGGCAGACGAAATGATCATAAAATTAATGAAGGATCATTGATATAAGGATCATTATGTGAAGAGGTTGTGATATGTCTATTACTAATATCAAAATAATAGACTTATTTAAAATTCTACTTAAACGATAACAAATCAGCTTTGGCCAGAAGTGTAATCATTTAAGCATGTGTGCAAAGTATTTGTGACAAATCAGCTTTGGCCAGAATTGAATCAATCACTTTAGTTATGCACTCGTTAAGTATGCCATCTATGAAGGAATTAAATCAGCTTTGGCCAGATATTAAGACATTCATGTTTATGATGCACACTTAACATAGCTTGCGTAATACGTGAACGATAAGTAGATGTATCAAATCAGCTTTGGCCAGAAATGATACATCAGAAGCTCATTCAAGTAAAGCCATTTTGGTTTTGTAAAACATTATTTGATCCTGATTAATTAACTAAGTATTTACAAAACCAATCATTAATAGCAAACCACCTGATAGCGCGGATCGAACTCCACGGTGAGTTCGCTGGGGGTGCAGGGGGAACAGTGTACCCCCTACACGGGGTTCGGGGCCGAGCCCCGAGCTAAATGTTAGTTAACATTAAACAGCCTAAAGTAATGAGATTTCGAGTGAGATCTCGACTCAGTTATGAGGTCTCGAGTGAGATCTCGAGTCAGGTCTCGACTTATCTTGAAACATTATGAGGTCTCGACTCATTAAGGTCTCGAGTCGCAACCTCAGTGTCTCGAGTCATAATCATGGCCTTGATTGTTGTGTTTTATGAGATCTCGTTTATCACACTCCCAAAATCCACAAGCAGAGTATTACCGCAGGGAGCATGACATGACCAGGATCAAGCCACCAATCATATTGAACAAATTATTAAAGTAAATGTAAAAAACCAACCAACAATATAATTGGTGTCTAAAACAAATTAACCAAGTTCAAGTTATCAGTGGAAACATAAAGTTTAAAACCAAAACATAAGTTTAAAAGTTCAAATGTTTAACATGGAACTCAACAGTCCATATCCCACAACGACCTCGTCCTCCCCTGCAAGCTCCATCTAAGCACCTAACGACCTGCAAGGCATATAGTAATGAATCAACAACAAAGTTGAGCGAGTTCACAGTTGGGTGTTTGTTTTAAGTTGTTTCAAAAGCATAGTTTTCCTTTTAGCTGGCTTACTTGCCGTGGGGGTTACCCCATAATTTAAAAACATGAATAATCCTTTCCTTTTACTCTGGCTCCCAGCCATGGGGGCTACCCCATGAATATCCCACTAGACCCGTTACCATATCGACTACTGACTGAAGTTATGTTGAGTGCCCTGTGTCAATGTCTATCATCATTGACGTACCCAGATCCATTAGTCCACGCCCGTCCTCTGCGGCACGGTGTGAGGCCTGTCAAACCTAATAGTGCTATTTAACTAATGACCCGTTCGCCATTGGCCTGGCGATTAAGTCGATATAAAAACGAGGAACTTAATGATAGAGTTTTTATCTAGTGTCAATGTTGTCACCCTTCAGTTAAGAGGGTGGAGTACGTGTCCCATTCCAGGAGATCACGCAGGTTCCAAATGTGGTCACCCTTCAATTAAGAGGGTGGAGGTACGTATTCTACCCAAGGAGAATACGCAGGTTTCCTTTCCAATCAATTACCCATTCCCAAACCACCGGGGAATCTCATGCCTTATAGAAAGTATGAACTCACCTTTGGTTGCTCGGTTTGACTCTTAAAAATAGCTAACAGTCAAGGTCGGTCAATCACTTCCTAGTACGATTTCCAGTTAGTCCATTAGTGGTTTCAAATAGGGCACAAAGTTCCTACATGTATCTAGCATGTAGCACAAGTAATCATACAATGCTAATTATCACAACATAGTTTAGCGACAACACAAGTGTCACAAAAGGTTCAAAATACTTTTCAATAAAATTCAGCAATATAGTGTATTTTCGGACAGTTTTCGGAGTGTTATCCGGAATAGTTCGTGTATAGTAAAATTCTCAAAAAATTATAGAATGTTTTAAACGATCCAAATATTATTGCTTCAAATTCTCGGGATCTGATTCATCACCAATTATTTTATAAAATTCATTTACCAGGCTGTAATCAGATTCTTCACTTTCTGACTGCAGTCCACGGAAAAATTCATTTAAAATTCATCGTAAGTCCGATTGACGAAATTCCGGTTGGAGGTTTGCAGGGATACTTAAGAGCATCTACAGTAAACATTTCATGTCTAAACTGTAAAAACATATCAAGTTATGGCACAAAACGTGAGCTGCATTTTCTGCAGAAAATGACAGCTTAGAGCAGTTTTATGATTTAATCCGTTAAAAATACTTAAACCAGTCCAAAAATATGAAATCACTGCGGTATGAAAGCTACTTCCGGATACTTGATTTTTGGCTCAGAAAACACACAGTTTAGATAAGTTTATGTCCCGAAAAAGACTGTGGAAGTATGCGTATTTTCTGCAGAAAATTGTTGAACGAAACATTACCTGTTTTAAATTGTTTTTCATGTATCCCACGACCGAAATCAATCATTCACAGCAGGTTATGAGTCGTGTATACCCAGATTTCATCTATCTCAAACATCAAGATCATTTACCACATTAAAACCATGATCTTTAAAGCCTAACCCTTCATATATCATCAAGTTATCACACATAACAAATAAACACAGCCGAGATTTGACAAAAGATCAACGATTTTAATCATCAATGAACTTGTAGAGTTATTATAAAACTCAAGATATAGTACCTAGCGATAAGAAGGAAGTTGATAGAGCCTCGATATCGACTTTTCGCTTGGATTCTTGGGCTTGTTTTCGTTCACAGCAGAGGAGAGGGGGAATGATCGTAGGTTTAGAAAATTAGGGTTGTGAGATTTTGGGATATTATAAAAAGCTGCATGTTACGTATGTATAGGGCGGTTGCATTGGTGGGCTGTAAACAAAGGAATTTGGGCTGGAATTGATTAATGATTATTAATTAATTATAACATAGTTGTGCTCAAATATTGTTAACATGTTTTAAGACTACAATGTATGGTGATGGACCATCCTTGGAGGATGATCCGCCACGTAGGCGACACGTCATAGTCCTCCCAAGGATGGATCATCCTCCAAAACTAGGGGGCATGGGAGGATGGTCCTAGTTATAGTCTTCCACCACTTTTATGTTTTTTTTTAATCTTCTAATTTTTTTTTTAACATTTAACAAATAAATTAACAAAATATTTTCATTAATATTAAAAAACATTACATAAACTTAAAAAAAAATAAACTTAAAAAAAATAAATTAAAAAAAAACATAAACTTAAAAAAATAAAGTTAAAAAAAAAACTTAAAAATATCCTAATATATTAAAATAATCTACTAGTCTTCGTCTTCCATGTCGTGGCCGAGTTCGTTGGGAGCGTTGTTCCAAATGTACTCCACCAAGTCCGCTTGTAGGTTGTGATGTGTGTACTCGTTACGTAGAGCGAAGGCGTTCAAATCTTGTTGTTCCTCACTAACTGGAACAGAATTTCCAGTAGACGCGTTTTCGTCGTACTCGCATATCGCTCTCCCTTCGTCTTCAATGATCATGTTATGAAGGATGATACAAGCGTACATAATGTGTCGTAACCTCCTTGGTGTTTGCGAACGTGCTGGATGTGAAATGATGTGCCATTTTTTTGGTAGAACACCAAAAGCCCGTTCAATATCTTTTCTTGCGCCCTCTTGAAACTTTGCAAACTTTTTTCTTTTGTCGTCGGTCGGGTACGGGATAGTTTTAACGATTGTCGAGTACGTTGGGTATATCCCATCGGCTAGGTAGTAACCTCGCCTGTACTCCACCCCTGAAACCGTAAAGCTTGTGTCTGGACCTGTACCCGCCACTACATCATCAAAAATCTGTGATTGGGATATGATGTTAAGGTCATTGAGCGAACCAGGTAGACCAAAAAAAGCATGCCATATCCAGAGATCCTATGACGCAACAGCCTCTAGAATGATAGTCGGATGTCCCTGATCTCCCCTAGTATACTGACCTTGCCATGCAACTGGGCAGTTCTGCCACTGCCAGTGCATGCAATCAATGCTCCCGAGCATTCTTGGGAAACCATGTCTCTGTTCGTGTGCTTGATATAACTTTTGAACGTCGTTTGCGTTCGGTTTCCGTAGGTATCGCTTGCTATATAATTTGACAACCCATTGGCAAAACTTGTGCAAACAATGACGTGCGGTTCTTTCAGACATCCTAATGTACTCGTCTAATGCATCGGGTGCGAAACCGTACGCAAGTTGGCGAGTGGTCGACGTACATTTTTGTAAATTACTGAAACCCCTTTGCCCCCTAGCATCGTTTCGCAATGTAAAAAACGGATCAGACTGGGCCATGTCGCCTGCAATACGTAAAAACAGTGGACGACTCATGCGGAAACGACGTCGAAAAATCTCGGCTGGGTACACGGGTTCGTCGGCAAAATAATCGGCTACTAGTTTATCGTGGACGGCTATAAATTTAGAACAAAACATAAATGAAATGAATTATAAAATACATTTTAAAATCTATATAAAACATAAGGAAAAAAAAGTAAAATACCCTCTTGGTCTCGGTTATATTTTGCTCGTCTAGTTAGCCGTTGGGACGACCCTTCATCGGCCGCCATGAACACCTGAGCCTCGTTCATAATCATGTTGTGCATAATAGCATCCTCTTCCGAAGATGATGAATACCACGCGGACGAAGACGATGAAGACATAGAAGAAACTGAAGAAATGGAAGAAACGGGTGAAGCCATGATAATTTTTTAGCGAGAGATAGGGTGGTAGCGGGTAAAAAATGGTACAAAATATGATGAGTTTTTATAAAAAGGGAAGAGTGGTTTATAAAATTTGAGAGAGATGGGGTGGTAGTGGGTGAAAAGTTGTGAAAAAAATGGTTAAAGATACGAGTATTTATAAAAATGGAAGTGAATTTGGGTATATTTTGAATTATGACCGTTTGAATATTTAATGTTAATTATAAATTAATTTTTTTTTATTTTCAACGGTCATAATGTTTGAAGGGCCCACCACTTTTGCTTCGTCGCCGACCCAGGAAGACGGGACGGGAGGGGGGGGCGGCACGGTGTTTGGACCGTCGCCGACGCAGGACGACCCGGGGCCGAACCGCATACCGACTAGCCTAAAGTTTAGAGATTAAATATTTTGTATGGAATTAATTAACAAAATTGATGAGACATTAAATGATTTCATTGCAATTCTAACGTGCTTCAACTTTACAAAAATTATTCTCAAGAATGGGCTTTGTGTCTGCAGACTTGGACACAAGGTGGTAAGCAATTTTAGGAGACAATTAATTAAAGAAAATCTTGGACTTGACTATTCAGCAACATCGGCAATGGGGTGTGGGCCGCAAGTTTGGGTATAGGGTGGCAGTTTCGTTTTTGTTTTTCTTTTTTTTTCTTTTTATATACATAAGTCCAACAAATATAAATCACTAAGATTAATGCATTAGGTTGTTCGGATGTCACGAGTTTCGGGTTATGCGAGTAGGTTGGATCAACTAGCGAGACATGGGCTACGGTTCGAGTCGGTTTGAAATGGATAAGGATTTAGTATCTAGTTAATCTCTTGAATAGTATGAACTTAAAATTAAATTTAGTTAAGTATAATTAACTCGTCAAATAAAATAAGTATAAGACTCGATCTATAAATACGAAACGAACGGTTCTAACCTCGAAATTATGAGTTGTCACATCGTCTCCTTGATGAGGTCTCGAGTCGCAACCACAGTGTCTTGAGTTGTAAAGATTGTAGCCCTTAGTCGAAACCTCAGTGGTCTCGAGTCGAAACCTTAAGGACTCGAGAAAAACTGTTGTCTCGAGTCGAAACCGTTGTCTCGAGTTATAAAGATTTGAGAACCCTTATGATTTCGAGTCGAGACCTTGTGGTCTCGAGTCGGGATCTTGGTCTCGGCTCGTTAAAATTGATCTCGAAACTCCTGTTACAGCTGTTAATGTAAGAAGTAACTGAAAATTCGAATTCTTATGGATTTTGAGATGTAATTTCCTATTTTAGTGATGATCTAATTGTATCAAATATTTCGAAAATTATAATTTGTTTATCTTTTAACAGTTTTCGAAAATATTTAGAGGACAAAATCAGATCAAAACAGGAAAAACACTCAATAATCCGAATCATATTCCAAAACATAAAGGAATTTCGAATTTTCCTAAGAACACATGATGAACCCTAAAAATAAAAACATGATTCTGGAACCGGAAACCTGAAAATTAATGTTTTTATACAGATTTCGGACATAAAAGTTAACCCATTTGATTTCGGGTCACATGATTAACCAACTTAGTCTTACAAAAATAGTGATTTCGCCAACATTAAAGGGACTCAAAACCGGCTGTTATGGTTTATTAAATTTTTAAAACTCTGTTTTCCAGATTTCAATCCTAGAATAATGGATAGGAAAACAGAACTGATTAATCAACATATGCTCTGATACCACATGTTGATCAATTCTGTTTAGACATAAAGGAAAACATTAAAACATACCTTTGATTGCATCAGTACAGGCCAGCAGAGAATCTAGATGGAGACGCAGCATTAGTGTCCGACATGATTGTCAGCTTGATCTGGTTCCTCCTTAGGGTGCAATCTAATGATGGTGATGAAGAAAAACCGAATAGGGTGTTCGGTTGAGGAGAGGAGGTCGATTGATGTTATGAGAGTAATTAGGTTATGTGTCTAACCCTAGAACCTCTACATAAGTCTCCTTATATATGCACCGAAGAGGAAACTTTAGTTAATAAGGGTAATTAGGCCCATCAACAAATACCAACTAATTATTTAATAGGTTGTTATATATTTTGATCTATTATTATCTAAATGATTATAATGGCCATTTATTCTTACAGTTCTCACCAACTGAAGTAGAATGGACGCAAAGAAACCGAGAAGAAATCTCACATTGATGAAACCAATAGGCATAACTTCATAAAGATGACTAAAAATATCAGTGTTTCAAAAGTTAACATGATGAATTCATACCCTTTAGATAGAATATAGACGTTGTTTAGTCGTGTGGGAATGAACTTCTACATTAGTTGTTACAACAACTAAGGATATAACCGGTGATGTTGCATTGCTTTGGTGTAAAAGAGGGCTCTTTGTGAGAAGCCTTGAGTGTGACATCCGGCTATTTTGAGTCTGTACCATACTAGTGTGACACATATTATAAATAAATAAAGGCAATATTTTATTAAATTTTGTGTTAAAATATAGTATTTGATGTGTTGGTAATCCAAACTTTGTTAAAAATTATGTTGGCAATAATAAGATAAACACTTATCGCGTAACGAACAAAATACGAAACGTCCGGTTAATGTTAAACTCCTAAAATATTCTGTTATGATTAATCCTATTTTAATCATATTCGTGAAAAAATAATTAAAATGTCTAAAGATCTCTATTTTGCCAATTTAAGTGCATATTGTTCAATACCGCGCGTATACTACAAAATACAGACAACACAGTCAGTCGAGACAAATAAAATATTATTCAGCAATATTAAGGCGACTTAATTTTTATAGAATGACAAAAATAATTTTAAACGCCTTAAAACACAATTAAAACGCGAGATAAAATACACGGTAGTTAGTTAAATACATCTCTATGCCTAATATATATAATATATGTATGCATATGTGAGATATGTGTGTGCATGTGTAGGTGTCGACCATAAATTGTCCACCTCTTTCTCTCTCTGCACAAGTGTTAAACCTATTATGCATGCAATCATTACACTTCAAAGAATTCATCCATTTTAATCATTTTCCAACACCAAAATCATTTCCTTTTTTTTTTTGGGTAAAGGGTTACCCCGGTGAATATTATAACCAATACAAACCAAGTGAGAAGCACAAATACTCCTCAGTTCTCACGTATGACATGCCATACGAGAGTAAACATGCGCCCAAAAGCGCAACAACAAACTAAAACACTAAACAAACAAAAACCCCTACACTAACAAACCAACTTTACAAAACTCAGTCGCTATCATCATCCGCTACCAACAACCCTCGAGGAAGCATCCACTGTTGCAAAACTTGCTCTGTCTGAGAAGAAGTCTAGAACCGCATCGTGTGAAGCTTCATCCGAACCGTGCTAAGAATCACCTCCACAAGTTGACTCGTGTTTCTTTTCCGACTAGCAAATAGTCTCCTATTCCTCTCTTCCCAGACAAAATACGCCAAAGCACTTACCACCAATTTAGAAATAACATGAGTGGTTAACTTGTAGTTAGCTATACCCACCAAGTACTCAAAAATATCGGTCCAATTATTAGGATTGTAGCCATACATGCTAGGACTTTGACATCATTCCACACTTGAGCCGTATACTCACATTCAAAGAACAAGTGGTCATGCAAATCAGGTCTCGAAGTACACAACGAGCAACATAACAGAGTAAGTTTCGCATTACCTAAAGAAATCCATCTACTCATAATATCCTGAGTTTTCAATTTCTTATACACGATCAGCTACATAAGATATGAATGTTTCGGGATGGATTGAGGTAACCATACGACATTTTCCCATTGAACGTCACTTTGGACTCGCCGATGATTATCCCAAGCCGCTGATGTAGTTGTGACAACTGGTAATTTTCCACATATTTCGTACAATGTTAAACAGTAATTTGTGCATTAATGGCTGTGCCTGATCTAATTAATGACATGAATAATTTTCTGAATGTTGTCATAGACATACAAGTGCATTACATGTTGCAAGATTATTTATCATTATTGCATGCAACACAATGTGGTTCAATTAGTGCAAACAAAGCTAGCACAGTTAACAGACAAAATAGAATTACTGACGGGAGTTCAGTACTCAGGCAGATATGATGTTAAGACACAGAATGAGCCCGAAACCAAGAGTTACACTAAGATAGTGTGTAGGAAAGTAGGGATTACAAAACTGCCTTCCTAGTATTAATTTAAGTGCCGGAAAGTGCCCGAAACACGTCAAAACTGTAGAATTCTACAGAAAACAACAGAAATTAGCAATTTTCAGCATTTTAACTCCAAAATATAATGCAAAATTATGGTTTAATGGTCCAGAATACCTTCCTAAGTGTCGGGAATCAAAACTGTCACAAAAGGGAGCATAAAGCACACTAAACTGTGTAGTTTAGCACTTTAATGAAACGGTAACCAACCGAACAACCGGACACTACCCGAAACACCAAATTTTCACTAGAAGCATTGTTTTATCATTTCCGAGCTAGTTATGGTCACCAAACACTACAAGACACCTTAAATCATCATAACAACTAAAAACACTAAACTTACACTTAGATTCTAACTAATTAACCTAACTAACCATTACAAGCCAACCAATACACCCCCCCCCTAATTCACGGTTCCAACAAGGGACCCACAAGGAAGATTTCTTTCAAATAAAATATTGGATTTGTTGGCTAGATTTGCAACATGAGACCTCATGGATAATTTGGTGTTGGAAGACTTGCTTTAAAACCACAAGTTCTTCATTCTAAACCATTTCAACACTTTAACAAAACACTCCAACCTTCTTCTTCCCTTCTTCATTCTCGGCTCACCCACACTCACCTACATCCTCCATTTTCATTCCATCTACAAGCATTCTAAGGTGATCTAGAGGTGTATCAAGCACATTTAAGAAGGGTGGAGGCATTGGAACTTGAAGGACCATCTCTAGGAGCTATTAACCACTTCAAATCTTCATCATCTTCCAACTTGTTCTTCCCTAGCCATAGTGCTAGTAGTAAGCTCCTTTAACCATATTTTTACTTCTTATTTTGATGGTTAAAAGAATATGTAAAAGGTTAGACATGAAGATCATGAAAGAACAAGAACATAACTCTTAACAAAAGCTCAAAATCATGATAATCTATGTTGTTTAAGTGTATGTGTGAATCTTGATTGTGATTTCTTGTGAATATGATATTAATGATCATAAGGAAACTTGCTATATAGTGATTAAACACATGATCTAGCAAGTGAGAGGATGATCTTGTGAAAAATCAAAGTGATCATCCTTTATGTAAACATGAACTTGAAAGATGAAGTTGTTTTTATGTAAGATGATGATGGGTAAATGATATAAGACTTATAAATGGATGATTTCAAAGACGATTTTCTCAAGAAACCAAGTTTACTTAAAGGATTTACAAAGAAATGATTTTTAAAGAAACCAACCATGTTTTTGGTGTTAAATCAAGTAGAGAAATATGTTGTTAACAAGAAAAATTCAAAAGAATGATTTTTAGAAAAAATCATTCTGTAAGTTGTAAAAGACTAAATCCTTCAAGAATGATATTTATGAATAAAGAAACATGTTTTAAACGGTAACAAAGTCTACTAAATAACATGGTAAGTTACTACAAGTTTTACAAAAATTTCAAGTTCATGATGTAGTGTAATTGCATGATTTTGGCTTATGGTAAGTATTGTTTGATTTGTTATTGAATTGTGATGGTTTTAAAAGAAAATGATATGCTTTGAAAGCATAGAAACCTCCATTTTTAAGGGGAAACTATGGCAAAATATTTCTAGAATGTAAACACTTAGAAAAATATTTTTAAACAAGTGTTTATAAGAAAATTTTAACCATGGTTTTTCATATAAAATTTGCCATAATTTTTGTTACAAAAATTACAAATGTTGGAGGTTGTTTTTGATAAATAAAAGTGACTAAATATATTTTAGTAAATATATATTTAGATGTTACAACTTGTGTGATTACTTATATTTTATGTGTATTAGTTATTTTATTTTAGGACTTGAAACAATATAACCTACCAAAATACCAAGAATTGTAATACAAAATATTACCAAAAATTCCAAGAAAATAAATATATAATTTATACCCAAAAATTGGACAAACCGAACAAAGGAATATGGATCACATATACATATATTCCGGGATTAAGTTCATATATATATATATATTTGACAAATACATTAAACGGTATTTTGAAAAGAAACGGAAATTATGATTTTTACAAGTGTTACAAAAAGAAGAAGATATATTATTTTTGAGTGAAGAAAATATATATGTTTTCTTGAACAATTATAAGATATAATATTTTTGGAGAAAATATATATTTTCTTAAGAAAATTTTGAATATATTATTTTTGGATGAAAAATGAAATCATAAATATTTTCTAAGATAATCTTGAAAATATATTATTTTTGGGGTTTATATGAGAATATGATTATTTTGCCAAGGAAGGATTATAGATAACTTTTTATAAAAGATTTCTTAAAATATATATTTTAAGAATATATATTGGTGAATTTTTAGTTGATTAAAAATAATATTCCGGAAAATTTAATACAAAATAAAGTATAAGAATACTTAATAAATACGCTAAAAACACGTATTCTTGATGACTGTCGTAAGGTCATGCAAAAACCTAATTAAACTACGTAGATAACGTAAGTAGGGTATGGTATCCACGGGGAATTTGTGGTTAGTGTTTAGCTAAATTATCTAATTAACTACTAGTAATCTAGATTTGGGGGTTATGATTAATTTGAAAGAAACTAAAAAAACTAACTACAAGAAAAGATATCAGATTTATAAAACGTAACTTCCTCCAAACTTCAGGTTCTAGGTTTCATAAAACTCAGTTTACTCAGTTAATTGGCCATCACATAGACATGCTGTTGGAAAGTTGGTTAATTTAAGATAACAATCAAAACTAGGTCCTTGTCATCAGATCTTTTATAATTTGATTAACCCTATTTACTAGTGTGAGTCAACCTACTCTATGTCACTCAACAAGTTACTAGGTTTTGTCATCAACCGAACTAGTTGTAAAGCAAGAACTCAAAACGCAAGCAAATAGTTTAAAGAAACCAACACATCAATGTATTCATACAACTTTGTCAAGGTCAAAAATACATCCAAATCTGAGTATAAACTGAATAACGTAAAAACCTAACCGAACCGTCCGCCTGGAGGAAGCCACGAGAGAGCCTAGCCGCTCATGATTGTCTTCACAACATCGGTTGTCATCCCGCGTTGATTGAACATCCTTGATTGGCTTGAGAGGTGAAAAGTAATATAAAAAATACGTCCCCTCTAATCTATGCGACGTCTGCGAATGAATCTGTAATCCCCCAAATTGCCGTTTTCTATGATGGTGATGAAGAAGTCTAACCAGCCCAATATGTGTGGATTTATATTGTGATAAGAAAATATAATGTCCATCACAAGTCCATGATCTCGGCCCACTCCCTCTAGTCCACGTGAGTGTGCATAGCTTCAAAATCGATGGCCCCTGGCTGCCGTGATGATTGATAATGTTGTTATCAATTTGTTGTTGACTTTTGTCCTTCACGTGCATATATCACCCCCAAAAAGTGATTGATGATAACTTTATATTTGATTTCCCAAAATAATAATAATAATCCTCCTAATGGCTGCCAACCATCATCCAAGAGATCTCATCAAAATTATGTGTCTAAACTTGATGGATTTTTTCTTTTCATGTCTTGTATTAACCCGTGAAACTTGCTTTTAGTTTGTTTTCCTCCATTAAACATCTTTAGAGCACCTGTTACACACAAAACACCCATACACTATAAATATATAATACTTAATAATTAATATACTCAACACACTAAAAACCGACACGAACTAATATAAAATATGACTTCTTTTGACCCGGCATCACATCCCCACACTTATCTTTTTTCGTCCCGAAAAAATTATCTGCAATGGAATCACAATCAGAAACATTGGCATTCAATATATTCAGTTATTTTATTAAAAAATCAAACCACACGTTAATCAAGATTGTAGGTATACGATCCACTTAAACCCAACCGCCAGCTTCTAAGCCCTTATTCACGATTCATTTAAGTTCAAGTAATTTATAGTTATCTATGGATCTCACACTCAAAAGACTACAACGCCACCTAATCCCACTTCAAGCTTATAAGGTTAAAAGATTATATCTACCGTCTTATATAAAAAACCCTTATGTTATTCCGATTAAATTTATGATGGATAGATGGATGATATTGTGAGCTTTACATGCTTTGCTTATGATCAGTTTAGCGGACATACGCCACACGAGTCACCATCCCCATCGTTAATGCCATAAACTTCACATATTTTTAATAACTCCACATAGAGGGTATGTATCGCATGAGTCGCCATCCCCGCGGCAATACCATAGGCTTCATTTTTTTCTTTTTTTTCACATGTACTCAAATGAATGGATGTAATATTTTTTTTCTCGGGCGCCACACTGTTTCGGATTTTGTTTTCACAAAAAGAAACAGGTGTGCCAATTTAATCGGAAAAACTTATAAGCTTTTTGTTTATAACGTACCTCTTATACTCTCCACAGTTCCAGTTTTGCTATAACTCCTAAGGTGAGAACCCACAAGACTCCTAATTTAAGGTATATTATATCGATCCTAAGAAACCCTTTAGCTGGCTGGGCCTACCCACATATCCTAAGTTAGACGCGTGACCGACCGTTCGTTATCTCATATATATAGTAATCAAATGCCAACGATCCAATTATACCTATCATTTTCCATTTATTGCAAAAACTTTCTCGAGACACTTTCTATTTTTTCTTTTTTTTGATTTTTGATTTTTTCAATTTTTTTTAAATTTTTTTATATTTACGACACGACTAAGACACACTAGATGCTAGTTTCCCCTCCCCAAACTTAAAACCTACATTGTCCTCAATGGAGCGAGAAACTACTGACCAAACAAACTGAAAATATAAAATAGAAATAAAAATACAACAACAAATGGAACAGACTCCCCTGATTTGACGCGGTTGAATCCTTTGAGCCTCGTTCCATCGCAACCGTATAGCATTTCGTTCGCGGCTGCTTCAACTCGGGACGCTTGTCTTGACATAACTCGAATCACTTTCGTCCAAATGGAGATTGAGTATGGACAAAAGCGATCAACACCTGCAAAACAAATCTCACAAGCTCCCAAAAACAGGTTAAACGGTTAATAACAAAGAGAAACGAGTGAAAACAGGTTCGACGAGCGACCAAACCTCCTCCGACTTCCCCACACTTGTCCGGTTCGAACACGAAAACACAAAAACAAAAACATATGAAATAAAAACAAAACCTGGGCTGCCTCCCGGTCAGCGCTAAGTTTTTGTTAAGGTCTTCAGCCGGACCATGCCCGGGTTGTCGGTTATAGTGGTCTCGTAGGATGCTTCCTTCCTTCAGCTCCAGCTCCTGAGTTTGTTCTATTCTCACCATCAGTTTCTTCCCATACCTCATCATACCATTTACAGGCTTCTCTGTAACAATCGAACTCAAGAACTTCCTTAGAATTTTTCCTTTTCCTTTTCTTTGACTTCTTCTTTGTTTTATCTTCAAGTACTCTGTCAGTCACAAAACATTCTTTCTTCTCTGTTTGATTCTCCTTTTTAGGAGATCCACATTTATCAGTTTTGTGATTAGGTGAACTAGAAAACAACTTTAAACTCATTTTCGTATCCCCAAACCTCATTCTGACCATTCCCTCGGCACAATTGATAATAGCCTTTGTTGTAGCTAAGAACGGTCTGCCTAGAATAATAGTTGGTTGTGTATTCTTAGCATAATCGAGCACTAAGAAATCCACGGGATAATAGAATTCACCAACTTTTACAATCACATTCTTTATAATCCCCCTAAGACCTATAGGAGTTTGATCAGCCAACACCACTGTGGTTTTAACTTTTTGTAGTGACCTAAAATCATACTGATCATATAAACTCCCTGGTAAAATACTCACACAAGACCCAAGATCTAACAAAGCCATGTCTAATTTAACATCACCAATTTGTATTGAAATAACAGGTGTTCCTGGATCTTGAGTTTTCGGGGGAGAGGTACCCATCAAAACAGCGTTCACACTAGCAATTAGATTAAGTTGTTTAGGAAATTTGTGACGTCGTTTATGGTTACTTAATTCTTCTAAACACTCAACATGATCAGGGCTCTCTTTAATTTGTTTAAGAAACAGTTTATTTATTTTTATTTTTTCAAAACTTTCCCACCTTTCACCCCTAGGTGGTGCCCGTTTACTTAAATTTTCGTTTGCGACTAAAGCTTCTGGAAATGGAACTTTTACTTTAAAATTACCAATTTCAGAAAACTTGCCATTTGAACCATTTATAGATTTTGTAAAACTTTTAATTTCCTGATCATGTTCATTCTTACACTCAGACCCATTTATCTCATCTGCCACACCCTCAACACCCTGGGGTGAATGAGTTTCAGCAATAGAAATTTCAGAAAAAGGAGTACTTACCTCATCTATGTGGACACTCGTGTGAGAAGAATTATGAGATGTATTTTCATGGAAATCAGTAAGAAGCTGATCTTGATTTCTTCTGATGATAGCCACTTCTTCAACTAAATGTCCAACCTGCTGTGACAACGCCTTGACCTCCCTATCTCTGACCTCATTGCTTTTCTGAATATCTTTCAAAAACTCCATGATGGTGTCAAACTTTTCATTGATGGAGTTATCATCCAACTCATGTTGACCCGCTTGCTCATTCTCTTGAGTCTGCCAGTTGCTTTCATAGTTATCTTGATCTCTTGAGTCTGCCACTTCCTTCACCTCAATCACCAACTGAGCAACCTGCTTGTCTAATGCTTGATATGCCTTAGCTCGTAACTCTAGATCCTTCTTCATTTGTTTCAACATTTCCATTATCTCATCATTATGACCTTCAGCTGGAACACTCGATCTTCCATAACTATTCTGTTGAGCATTATTAAACCTTTGCTCACCCAAACTGACTCTATTCTGACCTCTTTGAATAAACTGTTGCGGTGGAGGCGCAAAATCATTATACCCATCACATCCAAACTGGTCATAGTACCCATCCACTTCACCTGCATCATATCTAGCATATCGGTTTTGAGTCGGTGATTGTCTGTTTTGAAAATTCATTTGTTGATGCATTGGTCAGTTATGTTGCGAGAAATCAACACCCTCAAATTCATTAAACTCGGGCTGATAAGTTCGATCCATGCTTCAAAGATCTGCACAAGCACAAACAAAACACCCGAGCGTAATATCGAACTAACAAAAATAATAAGAAAAAAAATATTTTGGGTTTTTGAGAATTTTTTTTAAAGCAACAACAACTAACTACTAACTAATTAACTAAAAAAAACACTAAACACTAAGCGAAAAATATTTTTAAACAAGTGTTTATAAGAAAATTTTAACCATGGTTTTTCATATAAAATTTGCCATAATTTTTGTTACAAAAATTACAAATGTTGGAGGTTGTTTTTGATAAATAAAAGTGACTAAATATATTTTAGTAAATATATATTTAGATGTCACAACTTGTGTGATTACTTATATATTATGTGTATTAATTATTTTATTTTAGGACTTGAAACAATATAACCTACCAAAATACCAAGAATTGTAATACAAAATATTACCAAAAATTCCAAGAAAATAAATATATAATTTATACCCAAAAATTGGACAAACCGAACAAAGGAATATGGATCACATATACATATATTCCGGGATTAAGTTCATATATATATATTTGACAAATACATTAAACGGTATTTTGAAAAGAAACGGAAATTATGATTTTTACAAGTGTTACAAAAAGAAGATATATTATTTTTGAGTGAAGAAAATATGTATGTTTTCTTGAACAATTATAAGATATAATATTTTTGGAGAAAATATATATTTTCTTAAGCAAATTTTGAATATATTATTTTTGGATGAAAAATGAAATCATAAATATTTTCTAAGATAATCTTGAAAATATATTATTTTTGGGGTTTATATGAGAATATGATTATTTTGCCAAGGAAGGATTATAGATAACTTTTTATAAAAGATTTCTTAAAATATATATTTTAAGAATATATATTGGTGAATTTTTAATTGATTAAAAATAATATTCCGGAAAATTTAATACAACATAAAGTATAAGAATACTTAATAAATACGCTAAAAACACGTATTCTTGATGACTGTCATAAGGGTCATGCAAAAACCTAATTAAACTACGTAGATAGCGTAAGTAGGGTATCGTATCCACGGGGAATTTGTGGTTAGTGTTTAGCTAAATTATCTAATTAACTACTAGTAATCTAGATTTGGGGGTTATGATTAATTTGAAAGAAACTAAAATAACTAACTACAAGAAAAGATATTAGATTTATAAAACGTAACTTCCTCCAAACTTCAGGTTCTAGGTTTCACAAAACTCAGTTTACTCAGTTAATTGGCCATCACATAGACATGATGTTGGAAAGTTGGTTAATTTAAGATAATAATCAAAACTAGGTCCTTGTCATCAGATCTTTTATAATTTGATTAACCCTATTTACTAGTGTGAGTCAACCTACTCTATGTCACTCAACAAGTTACTAGGTTTTGTCATCAACCAAACTAGTTGTAAAGCAAGAACTCAAAACGCAAGCAAATAGTTTAAAGAAACCAACACATCAATGTATTCATACAACTTTGTCAAGGTCAAAAATACATCCAAACCTGAGTATAAACTGAATAACGTAAAAACCTAACCGAACCGTCCGCCTAGAGGAAGCCACGAGAGAGCCTAGCCGCTCATGATGGTCTTCACAACATCGATTGTCATCCCGCGCTGATTGAACATCCTTGATTGGCTTGAGAGGTGAAAAGTAATATAAAAAATACGTCCCCTCTAATCTATGCGACGTCTGCGAATGAATCTGTAATCCCCCAAATTGCCGTCTTTTATGATGGTGATGAAGAAGTCCAACCAGCCCAATATGTGTGGATTTATATTGTGATAAGAAAATATTATGTCCATCACAAGTCCATGATCTCGGCCCACTCCCTCTAGTCCACGTGAGTGTGTATAGCTTCAAAATCGTGGGCCCTTGGCTGTGGTGATGATTGATAATGTTGTTATCAATTTGTTGTTGACTTTTGTCCTTCACGTGCATATATCATCCCCAAAAAGTGATTGATGATAACTTTATATTTGATTTCCCAAAAGAATAATAATAATAATCCTCCTAATGGCTGCCAACCATCATCCAAGAGATCTCATCAAAATTATGTGTCTAAACTAGATGGATTTTTTCTTTTCATGCCTTGTATTAACCCGTGAAACTTGCTTTCGGTTTGTTTTCCTCCATTAAAAATCTTTAGAGCACTTGTTACACACAAAACACCCATACACTATAAATATATAATACTTAATAATTAATATACTCAACACGCTAAAAACCGACACGAACTAATATAAAATATGACTTCTTTTGACCCGGCATCAATTCTCATACGTACAAATACACACCGGAATACGCCACCAAGACTTGGCAAAAATACACAAGTATAATTATACCCATCCTTGGGAGAATATACATGTATAAATACATGATATACCAAGTCAAGATATATTATCTTAACAAATATTCCAAATAATTAATGAATATAATTAAAGTTAAAATATTATTATTTTAACAAATAATTATACACTTTGAAATAATACAAGTACATCAAAAATGTAACACAAAGATCCTAAGTCATAACAAACAAGACTAAAAGTTGTGGCACGACCCAGCCGTCAAATAAACCATAACACATGTGTAGGTTGTAGTACGGCGTAAGGATACATACTTTGGGTATACAAGAGACGGGACGCAAATCTGTGAGTTCATGTCCCCCTGTTCTATTAATTATTTTCAGTTTTATAACTTCAGGGGTGAAATACATGTTACAATTGTTTACAAATGATTAAAAATTGTACGATTAGCTACAGAATGAACTGTTAGATCATGTGATTGGGGGTACAATGCTTAAGACCATTAATCCTGGTAGTAGGACCGAAGGACATGAGTGATAGACCTATTTGGGTGTTGCGTGCCCCACCCCTGGGCCGGAAGTGGCCAAAGGTAGTGACTATGTCTTCCAGCCGGAAGCCCGGTACAAAATCTACAAGGTTTGAGCCTTCCTACACCATGTGACACACATTAATGTATTAGCTACATATTAATTGATCTGTTCATAGACGCTTTCATACCGGATTACAAAGGCATACATACAGATGTTTACAAGATTATTCGAACTCATACAGAAACACATGAACTCGCTCAACTTTTGTTGATGTTTTCAAAATTACATGTATTTCAGGGAACATGTTGGGATTGAACCCTATCAGAGGAACATATAATTAAAGCCAAAACTGGATCAGAGCAGTGGATCCTGAATAAGCAGATGTTGACATACAAATCTCTCCCCTTGAAAGTGATTACAACTACTGATGACCTCCTATCTGCTGATCTTGCTAAACTGCTGACCCATAACTGCTGCTCAACTAAAGATCTGATGGAAGACTAAAGTCCTGCTGATTCAATCTACTGCCTTGAGTCAAGCACTGCTGATCCGGACAAGTGCTGCTGGGTTCACAGCAGTAGAAGGTTGCAGCAGCTGTTCTAAAGTCTGTTTTGTAATAGAATGTATTAGCAGTAGTTAACACAAGCAGTGTCTGTATAGATCAGAGGTTAGAGTTTGTTAGGAGGTTAGATGTCACTTTCATGGTGACGTCAGCTAAGATGCTCAGAAGTTTGCAAGTGCCTATAAATAGTTCAGTACTTTGTACTGTTCTATTAGCTCTTTGCATCATTCGTCTTCTCTGCACGAACAAACTACTGAGCTCTGGCTGAGGGGGAGTTTGCAATCATTTATCAATCATTGTAATCGTGTTTGAAATAAATTCAATCTTTCGGTTCATTGTGTAAAGATGTTTGATAAAAGTATTACTCTCGTTTGATTGTATGCAAAGTTTGTGTCCATTATAATATCCGCTGCACACTCATCCATTTTCATCTTATTTACAAACATAAAATACAATAAAAAACAAACTCAGATCCAACAATTGGTATCAGAGCTAGAACAGTCAAATTTGATTTAACAATCATTTTGACGTAAATAGTTCAGCTCAAAACAGTTGATACTGATTGTTTGTTCGTCGTTGAAAAACAGATTAAGGATTAATCACCGTTAAAGTTGATTTCTCAGTACGTGTAAAACAACAAGAATGACGTCACAATCTCAGAACGATAAAAACAACATTGGTTCTCTTTTTAAACCACCTATGCTAAAAAGGAATGAGTACAACATTGTTGGAGGTCTGTCGTCTTTGGTCCCCATGTTCCTACAGTGCCAAGCGCTGAAGATACTAAAAAGTTCGTTCCAAAACCAGTTGAAAACTATACCGAAACCGACTTTCAAAAGATCGAACTAGATGCTAAAGCGTTTAGCATCATAGCTTCAGCGCTGCCCAATGAAATATATGCTGGACTGTTACACTGTAACAGTGCCAAAGAATTGTGGGACGCGCTTAAGGAACAATTTGGGGGTACTGAAGAAGTCATAGAAAACAATAGGGAAATCCTGAACCAACAGTATGAAACATTTTGTCATGTTAAAGGTGAATCATTGACGCAACAATTTGAGCGTTTCAGTTGTCTCATCAGTGAACTGAGGCTTGTTAAAACCACTTTTACAAACTCAACTCAAAATAGCAGGTTCCTCAGGTCACTACCAGAAAAATGGGACACCATAGCTTTTGTCACCCGAAATTCACCTGAGTTCAAGGATCTGACCTTGACCCAACTCCATGGTCGACTCCTGACCTACGAAAGGGAGTTGAACCAGAAAAGGAAGTTACAAGAGTCAGGAAAAACCGTTGATGATTATACATTCGGTAACACTGCTCTTTTGGGTCAAGAAGAATCTGGGAGTAGTGGTAAGGATCAGGGTTATGATCACTTCATTGACATAACTGCTGGTGCAAATTTTAACAACCCTGATCCTCACTCTACAAGTTATGCATTCACTACAAACGAAAACCAGATGTCAGACAATCTAAGCTTTGAACTCAATGATCTACAGCATCTTGACCCCACTGATTTAGAGGAAATGGACATCCTGCATCAACTGGCCTTGCTAAGTGTTAGAACTAGCAAGTTTTATAAAAGAACAGGGCGAAAATTCCCAGGGTTGCATGGGAATCTAAGGGTTGGGTTGGATAAATCGAAAATCAAGTGCTACAAGTATAATAGGTTAGGACACTTTGCTAGGGAATGTAGGAGTCAAACTGCTGGCCCCATAATCACTCATCCTAGTTCAAACCCTAGACCTCAAAATCAAAACACTGTGCACTATGCCCAGTACACCCCAACAGCTCAAGTGACCACTGCTCACTATGCTGTTGCCCCTGTGCCAGTACATTATGTCCAAACAGCTGCTCCACAGATCCAATATGTTCAAACCCCTGTCCCTCAGGCACAAGTGCAACCTGCACCTCAAACCACTGCCCCAGCAGCAGTACAACCAGATCAACAAAGCTTTTTCACTCAAGGGTTTGTTGACTGGAGCAGTATGCCTGAAGACCTTAGTGATGAAAATTTTGCACTCTATGCTTCCAATGTTTCTTCTCATGATGAATTTTGTTTGATGGCATTAGAGTCAATACAGGAGGATGTTGAATCTGAAGAGGAACAGCTGGTTTCTGAAACAGTGGATGTGGTGATTTAAGCAGTGGTTACTGCTGTGGCAAATGAAGTACTGTTGGGAGAAAGTTCAGGCACCCTGATTGAACCACTGATAGATCCATGGTCAGAAGAGAACAAAGAAGAAAAGGCAGGTGAGAAAGAAGAGAGAGCTGAAGATGAGGAAAATCCTCAATGTGATTGTGCAATGATGGCTGCTGCCAAGGTATCACCCCAAGTTCTTGAAAAACTGTGTTCTGGCAATTGCATTATTGATTTAGCTAACATCAAAGAGGTGAATGAAAACCTTCGTGATAAAATCCTATCTGATGAAGTCAAATTTGAAAGATCTCTAAAAGAACTTAAAAACAAATTGGCTGAAAAAGAGAAAGAGATTAGCAGCATGAAAGAAAAGCAAAGCATAACCAAAACCCAACTCCAAACCTTGGTAGAAAAATACCAAGGTTGCAAAAAGGAGTTAGAATCCACCCAGATCACATGTGAGAAATGGATGGAATCATGCAAAGGGTATGAGGTTATGCTTGAGAAACAGATAAAAAGCAATGTGAAATTTGGGGTTGGTTATAGAAAACATGATGATGAAAACACTGCTTTTTGGAAAATCTGTTTCAACCACTGATGTAACTGCTGAGTTCATCCCCACAAACAAGAATGGCCAAGAAGTGAAAATCACTGACAAACTTGGTAACAAAATCACACTTGACAGACCAATGGGCCCCTCTGCTTTTGAGGAGATTGAAAATTATCAATTTAAACCAAAATGGTCTGATGAGTGTGATATTCTTGAAAATTTCAAGCCAATGGACTTTACATCAACTGATGGTGTTAAAGCTCCAAAAGCTAAAGTCATACCTCTCAAGGACATCCCAGCAGTGGTTAAAACCTCTGCTACAAAGGAGTCTGAAAAGAGAAAGAAGAAAGAAAAAATTGATAACTTGTTTTGTGAATTCTATGAGAAAAGGAACCATCTAACAAAAGATTGTTTCCACTTAAAAGCTTATGATATAAACAAAACAAGTGTCATAGTTTCAGCTGAAAGTTGCATTGTTTGTGGTAAAACGAACCACAAAACTCAAGCATGTGTGTATCTCACAAACTTTGATATCAAAAAGAATGAGTACCTTGCTAAAACATCCTTGAGTCCATCAGCATCATCATCGGTTAAATTCACCAAAAAGCAACCACTGTTTGTACTAGTTCAAACAGCTGTCACAAAACAACTGAACCAAACATCTGTCAAAAGAGATGTTCAGGTTACTGATGCACCCCCTGCCAATCAGTTCAGAAAAGGCAAGGAAAAACAGTCTTACCAAAGGATTCCACATGTTTATGAGGTCTACAAAAAGCCCTCTAAACCCAGAGTGAACAGGCATCCTTTTGGTTATCAGCAGGTGATTGGTCAAGACCCCCAACAGTGGTTAGCTAGAAACAGTAGTAAAACTGTCCAAACCTCTGACTTAACCACTGTCCATCACACTGCATCCATACCAGACACTGTTGAGACTCCATCCAAAGCCTTGTTGGCTTTGGAGTCCTTAATGAACTAATCCTTTTACTTCATGTGCAGGGAGCTTCTGCATGCTTTGATAGTCTTTGGTATGTAGATAGTGGAGGCTCCAAGCACATGACAGGATGTAAAGCCCTCCTCAAAGACTGTAAAATCCATGGAGGGGGTGATATATCCTTTGGGAATAATAGTAAAGGGAAAGTTCTGGGGTCTGGTACAATGCAATCTGGTAATGTAAAATTTGAAAATGTCAATCTAATAGACAATCTGAAATTCAACCTTCTGAGTGTGTCTCAAATGAGTGACAAAGGGTTTGGGTCATTCTTCACAAAAGATTGTTGTAGGATTGTTGGACCAGAAATGGTCAAAAAGATTGAAGCAATAATCAAAAATGGTCAAACTAAACTTGTTGCTCAAAGAAGTGGCAATGTTTATGTTGTTAACATGTCAAAAGAGTGTCCCAGAGCTGATGCCTGTCTATTCTCAGCTGCCTCTAACAAAGAGACAGAACTTTGGCACAGAAGGCTGGGGCACACAAATCTTAAGACAATCAGTGAAATCTCAAAAAATGGTTTGGTGAGAGGCCTACCACAAAAATTGTTTTCATATTCTGAACATTGCATTTCCTGTTTAAAAGAAAAACAGCATAAAAGTTCGTACAAGTCCATTGAAGAGTCCAAAACAACCCAGTGTTTGCAAATGCTACACATGGATTTGTTTGGCCCAGTCATGAGCCTCAAAAGGAAAAGATATTGTTTGGTTATAGTTGATGACTTTTCTAGGTTTACATGGACTTTCTTTTTGCACTCTAAAGATGAAACTGCAGGCATTTTGCAAGACTTTGTGACACAGGTTGAAAAGCAATTTGATCTTCCAGAGAAAAGCTTTAGGAGTGACAATGGCACAGAATTTAAAAATAAGGAGTTGGATGCCTTCTGTGTGAAGAAAGGGATTGTCACACCCCGACCACGTAGAACATACAAAACGTGGCGGAAACGTCGGGGAGTGTTGCAACAGAATCAATTGTTTCAAATCCATGGCAATTTAAAGTTTCGTTTTATTGATCAAATATGAAAGTATACATTGTTTAAACAAGAACCAAAGAGTACATAACATGAATTAACTAGTTCTTGTCTCGTTTTAAGTCACTAAGGCACAGGTCCGCCTAAGTATGTCTTGATAAGTCCTACGCATCATCTCCTGAAAACACATATGAAAATAGGTACGTCAGCATAAAAATGCCTGTGAGATACATTGGTTTTGTGAAAACGGAATTCATGACTTGTGTTTGAGAAAATGTTTAGTCATGAACCTTGTAATTTGCTTTGTCTTGTAAATCATTTGAAAAACGATAAAATCAGATGATATGTATAAATAAGAGGACACTGTATGGTTAAACGGATAACCATGTAAAATGTGTTTGTATAAGATAAGTCGTTTGTAAAACAATGTCTCGTGAAAAGTGTGTTATTTGTATAAAATGTCATATGTCTCAAATTGAAATGATTCAAATAACGCTACGATATGTAATACCATACAAACACTTATATATAGGAAGTACCAGCGGCGTACCAGCGGCGTATCCACCATGCTTGTACCATATTACACACGCCTCGTTACTTAATCACTTACTCAAACCAAACCATCAAGATGAAATGTTTAACAATTGTGGATATGTTTATGTAAAGTCAAATGTCTACTGTCAAAATGTAAATCATGTCAACAGATACAACAGGTTCACACGGTTCAACGGTTACAAACGGTTCATGTAATCAAAGGGGTAAGACGGTTCACATAGTCAAATGGTTACAACGGTTCAAAATGTAGCATAATGTGTTCATATGCTGGATGAGCATATGCAACAGAAATGCAATGTAAAGCAATGTACTAAGTACGCACACAATGGGCATACATAGCATGTAATGTAAAGCAATGTACTAAGTACGCACACAATGGGCATACATAGCATGTAATGTAATGCAATGTACTAAGTACGCACACAATGGGCATACATAGCATGTAATGTATGTAAAACAATGTACTAAGTACGCACACAATGGGCATACATAGCATGTAATGTAATGCAATGTACTAAGTACGCACACAATGGGCATACATAGCATGTAATGTATGTAAAACAATGTACTAAGTACGCACACAATGGGCATACTTAGCATGAACACAATGAAATCATGTACTATATATGTACTTCGAACATAGCAAGTATATGATGTGAAAACCGGAGAGCATGAAAGTAACAAGTAGGCACATGTGTTTCACCCCAAAATGGTTTGGAAAACAATAAAAGAGGGGTTCAATGTACTCACCTGAGATTGCTTTGAATTTCCTTGTGTAATAATCACACAATGCTAGAGATCACGGGATATCAAACGACACCTAATAGGTAGCTATATTAATATACCGGACCAAAATCGGAAGGATCGGATAGTATGCGGGTTCGTAAACCAAACGAGTATGGAGACTCGTGTAATATGGTTTAACAAAGCCTACATACTAAAAATGAAACCTAACCTAAGTGCTTGCGACCCATTACGACCCGTTTAGGTAGCTTATGCTACCTTATGCGTCGTTCGCGTAGAACGCGTCTGGAACGCCTAACATCGTGACCACAAGGTATAACCTGGGAAGGTTATAGCTATGGTCACCTAATGTGTTTGGTCGGATCCTAATGATCGACCAAATGGGTCGGGTTCGAAAGTATAAGCGATGGTTTAGATCGCTTACCTTACGACCCTATATAAGCACTATACTAAAAGTGACGAGCCAAGCATGTTAGAACATGCTTAACTAAGTTTAGAAAACAGGTTTGGCATCAAAACAAACGGCTTTGATGCTCACGAGTAGTTTGGTTACAAAATATGCAAGAATGCACATTTTGGCCGAAACTACGACTCGTCACTGAGCCTAGATAACGTGGTGATCAGTAGGTATAGTCACTACGGACTATAACTTTCGTGATCACGCTCACGTTATGAAGTTCCATGAACTTCGTGTTGACCATAGGCTGGTCAATGCAGAAAGTCAACAAAACGTTGACTTTCAGACTCGAAAAACGAATAAAAGAATGAAAGAATACTTACGGAGGGTCCCCGAATTCTAATATAGATCAAAGAGCTCAGGTATGAAGCAATGGCATCAACTTAGAGCATTTTGATCAGATTTGTGTGGGTTTTACATCAAAGGGGGGGGGGGTATTTATAGGAAAAGTAGAGCCGTTAGGATCGTTTCTTGAATATCGTGCCACGATCCAAGCCGTACACTTGTCACAAAGTTGTGGTGGCTTAATGTGACCCTTGTCTCCTGATTTGGTGAAAGGGCATTGCCCTTTGGGTTGTTTGAAAGGCCAAATTGTGCAAGAAAGACAAAATTCTGTTACTGAAGGGGCCATGCGGCCCGCTTCAGGATGTGCACAAAACCCAGGCGGGCCGCCTGGAGGTGCAGATCAGGCCACAAGTTTCAGAATTTACAGTTTTAGTTCCTGTTGCATATTTAAGCCATTTCCGACACTTCTAAGGCCCGTAAAGCCAACTTTAAGGCCCTAAGATGATGCCTAAACATTGTGGACATGAAACATGCTCAAAAATATGTCATATGTTGGTTCGTTTGGCCGTACGAATGCGATGTTCGGTTAATTACGACAGAATGCGCATAAGCGCGAAAAACGATCCAAAATGCGCGACGAATGGATTTTTCTCATGCCAAACACTAAGACATAAAATAAGGATGCTTACATAAATTTTCGGATGTCCGGATGTATTCAGAACGTAAGTTATGCGCGAAAGTGCAAACTTGTGCACTTTTTGACACTTTTAGTCCCTGAATGACCCAAAAGTTTATTTTAGCATACCAAACCCCTCAAAGCCTATTTCTAAGCTATGTAAAGGATATTTATGGTATGCTTAACTTATGGACATGTTCCGGAATGTTTGTTACAGTTCAAATTGGCATACTTTCGCAGTTTGTCAAGTTTAGTCCTTGTAAGCGAATTAACTTGTTTTTGCCATACCAAAGCCTTCAAAACTTATTTCTAAGTTATGTAAAGGTTATTTAAAGTATGTTAAGTATATGATGGTCTTCCGGAGTATTTGTCGCATTAAACTGAGTATGTTTATGCACCAGTTTGCGTATAATTCTCCAGAAAGCGTTGTAGAGTTTGAAATTGAACAAGAATTGATATGTGCAAAAGATACACATATTTATACAAGATCCCAAGTATGAAATACAATATTTCATAGGCTTGGTATTTGTTTGATGGTCGCGATGACACAGGTGTCAGTCTCCCCTACATTAGGAAATTTCGTCCCGAAATTTATTCGTAGGAGTCCATTAGTGACTTTGCCAAATAACCATCAGCGATATGCAAAGTAATGTCCTATCATTTCCTTAACGGTCATTCTTCAGAAACGAAATGAACAGACGGAGTCATT
Organism: Helianthus annuus; assembly: GCF_002127325.2. Classification (NCBI taxonomy): domain Eukaryota; kingdom Viridiplantae; phylum Streptophyta; class Magnoliopsida; order Asterales; family Asteraceae; genus Helianthus; species Helianthus annuus. The sequence continues at coordinate 69,243,652 of NC_035437.2, read as the reverse complement.
TTCAATGGTTGCTTCATCAGAAATGGAAATGAAGGATTACACAACGGATATTCATTTCCTCAACAGATAAATCCTCAGAAACGAAAATGAACTAACGGAGTCATTTTCAACGGTTGCTTCCTCAGAGTTGGAAATGAAGGATTACACAACGGATATTCATTTGCCCAACGGATAAATCTTCAGAAACGAAAATGAACTAACGGAGTCATTTTCAACGGTTGCTTCATCAGAAATGGAAATGAAGGATTACACAACGGATATTCATTTCCTCAACAGATAAATCATCATAAACAAAAATGAACTAACGGAGTCATTTTCAACGGTTGCTTCATCAGAGTTGGAAATGAAGGATTACACAACGGATATTCATTTCCCCAACGGATAAATCTTCAGAAACGAAAATGAACTAACGGGACATTTTCAACGGTTGCTTCCTCAGAGTTGGAAATGAAGGATTACACAACGGATATTCATTTTGTCACACCCCGACCGCGTATAACATGCAACCGCAGCGGAAACGTCGGGGAGTGTTGTGGACAGAATTAATTGTTTCATAACCATGGCATACAAAGTTGTATTTTATTTATAAACAAGAGTGCTACATTGTTCCAAAACAAGAAATACAAAGTTCATGACATATTTAAACTAGCCTATCTTCATTTTTAGGCTCTAAGGCACAGGTCCGCCCTAGTATCGTGATCAACATCTTATGGAACAGCTCCTGAAAACACATGTGAAAGTAGGTACGTCAGCATAAAAATGCCTGTGAGATACATAGGTTTTGTGAAAGTGGGATTCATGACTTGAGTTTAAAGAAATGTTTTAATAACAGTCAGTCATGAACCTTGTAATTTGTCTTGCTTTGTAAACCATTTGAAAAACGATAACATCAGATGATATGTATAGATAAGTGTAAGGTTAAATGAGTAACCAAGTAAAATGAGTTGAATAAGATAAGTTGTTTGTGAAAATAATGTCTTGCGAAGAATATGTTATTTGTGTAAAATGTAATGTGTCTAAACTGAAATGACTTAGATAACGCTACGATATGTAATACTATACAAGCATTTATATATAGGAAGTACCAGCGGCGTATCCACCATGTTTGTATCATATTACATACGCCACGTTACTCAAATCATTTACCCAAACCAATCCACCATGTAAATTGTTCATGTATAAACCAAATGTCAAGTGTTATTATGTAAACCATGTCAAATGTTTATGTTCAATGTAAACCACCAAATGTGTATGTCAATGTCAACGTGTTTATGTTCAATGTAAATCATGTAATGTGCATCCCAAATGTATCATGTATGGTAAGCGAAATGTATCAACTTAAACCATATGTAAAATGCACAAAACAAGTCGTTGAAGTAAAACGTGGTTTAAATCAACGTTATGTTCTGTGGAAAAATGCATGCTCTATTGATACTAATGTTTATGTGGTATTGTAAACTATGCATACATCCAAGCCTTGAGACTGCGGCGATAAACCCTCAAACAAATTAAAGGTTTATCTAAGTTATGTATATCGAATTCGGTCATTCCTTCCAATCCTATCAAACCCAGGATTTCAGAAACGGGAGTTGTCAATTCCTATGGTACCACTACCTACTAACGAACGGCGTAGCTAATGTTAATGAATGTATTGTCCCATGTTAAACAAACCAAATGTCATAACAAAATAAAGGCATGTGATGTAAACAATCGTACTAAGTATGCTAAGTAAACATACGAAGCAGAAATGTTCATGTAAATCAATGTGTCCATATGCTGAGTAAACATATGCAACAGAAATGTTCATGTAAATCAATGTGTCCATATGCTGAGTAAACATATGCAACAGAAATGTAATGTAAATCAATGTACTAAGTACGCACACAATGGGCATACATAGCATGAAATGTAATGAAATCGTGTACTATAATGTACTAACAACATAGCAGGCATATGATGTGAAAACATGGAAAGCATGAAAGTAACAGATAGGCACATGTGTTTCACCCCAAAACAGTTTGGAAAACAGTAAAAGATGGGGTTCTATGTACTCACCTGAGATTGCTTTGGAGTTCTTGTATAATAACCAGATTATGCTAAAGATCATGGGATATCAAACGGCACCTAATAGGTAGCTATGTTAACTTACCGGACCAAATCGGAAGGATCGGATAGTATGCGGGTTAGTAAACCAAACGAGTATGGAGACTCGTGTAATATGGTTTAACAAAGCCTACATACTAAAATGAAACTTAACCTAAGTGCTTACGGCCCATCACGACCCGTTTAGGTAGCTTATGCTACCCTAACGCGTCGTTCGCGTAGAACGCGTTCGGAACGCCTAACATCGCGACCAGAAGGTATAACCTCGGAAGGTTATAGCTATGGTCACCTAATGTGTTTGGTCGGATCCTAATGATCGACCAAATGGGTCGGGTTCGAAAGTATAAGCGATGGTTTAGATCGCTTACCTTACGACCCTATATAAGCACTAAACTAAAAGTGACGAGCTAAGCATGTTAGAACATGCTTAACTAAGTTTAGAAAAGAGGTTTGGCATCAAAACAAACGGCTTAGATGCTCACGAGTAGTTTGGTTACAAAATACGCAAGAATGAGCATTTTGGCCGAAACTACGACTCGTCACTGAGCCTAGATAACGTGGTGACCAGTAGGGATAGTCACTACGGACTATAACCATCGTGATCACGCTCACGTTATGAAGTTCCATGAACTTCGCATCGACCATAAGCTGATCAATGTAGAAAGTCAACAAAACGTTGACTTTCGGACTCGAAAAGCGATAAAACAACGAAAGAATACTTACGGAGGGTCCCCGAATGCTAATCTAGATCAGAGAAACTCAGGTATGAAGCAATACTTCAACTTAGAGCTTTTAGATCTGATTCTTGTGATTTTTACACAAAAGGGGGGGGGTATTTATAGGAAAAGTGGAACCGTTAGGATCGTTTCTTGGATTCGTGCCACGATCTTGTCCGTCCACTTGTCACAATGTTGTGGTAAGTCAGAGGTTGCCCCTCATTTGCTGGAAGAGGCAAGGGCCATTTGGTCTTTCGAAACTTGAAGAGCCAATCAGCATTTAATGTGGGTTCTGCTGTACTGGGGACTCCTTACGGACCGTATGGCTTATGGCTTACGGTCCGTAAGCCCCTAGTTTGGCAGAATTGCAGTTTTGGTCCCTGCAGCACCAAAACTTGGTATTTGATGCGTTTTTGGCACGTTTAAGCCCCGTTAACCTCATTTCAAAGCTCTAAAATGATGTTAAAGTATAGGGAACTGAAAATGTGCTCAAAAATATGTCGGATGTCGGTTCGTTTGGCCGTACGGTCGCGATGTTCGGTTAATTACGACGGAATGCGCATAAGCGCGATAGACGATCCAAATTGCGCGACGAATGGATTTTTCTCATGCCAAACACTAAGGCATAATACTAGGATGCTTACATAAATTTTTGGATGTCCGGATATATTCAGAACGTAAGTTATGCGCGAAAGTGCAAACTTGTGCACTTTTTGACACTTTTAGCCCCTGAATGATCCAAAAGTTTGTTTTAGCATACCAAACCCCTCAAAGCCTATTTCTAAGCTATGTAAAGGATATTTATGGTATGTTTAACTTATGGACATGTTCCGGAATGTTCGTTACAATTTAAATTGGCATACTTTCGCAGTTTGTCAAGTTTAGTCCCTGTAAGCGAATTAACTTGTTTTTGCCATACCAAAGCCTTCAAAACTTATTTCTAAGTTATGTAAAGGTTATTTAAGGTATGTTGAGTATATGTTGATGTTCCGGAGTATTTGTCGCATTAAACTGAGTACGTTTACGTACTAGTTTGCGTATAATTCTCCAGAAAGCGATGTAGAGTTTGAAATTGAACAAAAGTTAAATCATGAAAAATGTAAAACACAACCAAACAAACATTGGGATAAAATAACATTGTTTTATTGATAACTGAACTGTTCACAATGATTACAAGCACAAATGTTACAGTCTCCCCTACTTGTGGAAATTTCGTCCCGAAATTTATTTAGAGGAAACTCGTGGAAAAAGATGCGGATATTTTGCCTTCATTTGATCTTCGCGTTCCCAAGTAAACTCGGGTCCACGTTTAGATTCCCACCGAACCTTGACCAAAGGAATGTGCTTGCGTTTGAGCCACTTGACTTCACGTTCCATGATTCCCACCGGTTTCTCAACAAATTTCAGTGTTTTATCAACACCAATTTCGTCAAGCGGTATGTGGAGGTTCTCATCAGCTAAACACCTCTTGAGATTGGACACGTGAAAAGTTGGATGAACATTTCCAAGTTCAGGAGGTAACTCAAGTCTGTAGGCTACCTTACCGATTCTTTCGACGATCTTGAATGGTCCAACGTATCTAGGTGCAAGTTTTCCTTTCTTTCCAAATCTGATCACACCTTTCCAAGGTGAGACCTTAAGTAATACACGATCACCGACTTGAAAATCCAAGGGTTTGCGATTTAGGTCCGCGTAACTCTTCTGACGGCTTCTAGCTGTCTGAAGGTTATCACGAACTTTCTTTACCTTTTCTGTTGTCTCTAAAATGAGGGCATGCCCAGTAAGTTGAGCCTCACCGATATCATTCCAGCAGACTGGTGAACGACATTTTCGACCATAGAGAGCCTCGAAAGGAGCCATGTTGATGCTGGAGTGATAACTGTTGTTGTAGGAGAATTCAATCAACGGAAGATGTAAATCCCAACTACCACCAAAATCGATCACACAAGCTCTAAGCATATCCTCCAGTGTCTGGATTGTTCTTTCAGATTGACCATCCGTTTGCGGATGATAAGCTGTGCTCAAATTAAGTTGGGACCCCATAGCAGATTGCATGGTTCTCCAAAAATGAGAAGTGAAACGAGCATCTCTGTCAGAAATGATGTTCAAAGGAACACCATGTCGAGCTACAATTTCATCTACGTAGATTTGAGCAAGTTTGTCAGCCGAAAAATCCTCACGGATTGGCAAGAAATGCGCTGACTTGGTAAGACGATCAACGACTACCCAGATGGCATCGTGACCTTTCTTTGTGCGCGGGAGTTTGGTAATGAGATCCATAGTAATGTTTTCCCATTTCCAAACTGGGATCTCTGGTTGCTCTAATAAACCGGAAGGACGCTGATGTTCAGCCTTAACCTTAAGACAAGTAAGGCATTTGGATACGTATAAGGCAATGTCTTTCTTCATACCAAGCCACCAATACTGTATACGAAGATCCTTATACATCTTATCTGAGCCAGGATGAATAGAATAACGAGACTTATGGGCTTCATCCATAAGCAAGGTACGAAGATTATCTTGGCTTGGGACCCACAAATGGTCCATGAAGTAATATGATCCATTGTCCTTCAGTTCAAGAGCAGGCGTTATGTGATAAGGAAATTCCTTATCCATCAAACCTTGTGAAACACAAGCTTGTTGAGCCTGAGAAATACGGGCTTGGATATCGGTTTGAACTTGGATAACAGATCGGACACGAACACAATGAAGCTTAGTACGTCCCTTGCGACTCAAAGCATCGGCTACGACATTCGCCTTACCAGGATGGTAGCGAATCTGGCAGTCGTAGTCGTTTAGAAGTTCAACCCAACGTCTTTGCCTCATGTTGAGTTCCTTTTGATTAAAGATATGTTGAAGACTTTTGTGGTCCGTGAAAACCACACATTTCGTACCGTACAAATAGTGTCTCCAGATCTTAAGAGCGAAGACAACTGCACCCAACTCAAGATCATGAGTGGTGTAGTTTTTCTCATGTATCTTCAACTGCCTTGATGCGTATGCTATGACTTTGTTTCTTTGCATCAGGACGCAGCCAAGACCTAATTTAGATGCGTCGCAATAAACGACGAAATCATCATTGCCCTCAGGCAATGTTAGGACAGGCGCGTCGCAAAGCTTTTGTCTCAAAGTTAGAAACGCTTCCTCGTGTTTGACTCCCCAATCAAATGGCTTGTTCTTCTGAGTTAGAGCAGTTAGAGGAACTGCAATCTTTGAGAAATTCTCAATGAAGCGGCGGTAATAACCCGCTAGACCAAGAAAAGAACGAACTTCAGTAGGGGTAGTAGGCGTATCCCAATCCTTAATCGCGCTGATCTTGGAGGGATCTACATGAATACCTTGTTCGTTGACAATGTGTCCCAAGAATTGAACCTCTTTAAGCCAAAATTCACACTTGGAGAATTTGGCGAAAAGTTGCTCTTTCTTTAGGAGTTCCAATGTAAGACGAAGATGTTGCTCATGATCAGCTCGCCTCTTTGAATATATTAAAATGTCATCAATGAAAACGATGATGAACTTATCCAAATAAGGCTTGCAGACCCTATTCATCAAGTCCATGAACACAGCAGGAGCATTAGTCAAACCGAATGGCATGACTGTGAACTCGTAATGTCCATAACGAGTACAGAACGCTGTTTTGGGAATATCTTCTTCATGCACACGGAGCTGATGATATCCAGATCGAAGAACAATCTTTGAAAAATAAGAAGCGCCTTGCAATTGATCAAAGAGATCATCAATGCGAGGTAGGGGATATCGATTCTTGATGGTAAGCTTGTTGAGCTCACGATAATCGATACACATCCTAAAAGATCCATCCTTCTTCTTTACAAAGAGAACGGGAGCACCCCAAGGTGAAAAGCTAGGACGGATAAACCTTTGTCGGAGAGCTCCTGAAGCTGTTTAGATAATTCTTGCATCTCGGACGGTGCAAGACGATATGGAGCTCTGGCAATGGGATTTGCACCAGGTACGAGATCAATACGGAACTCGACTTGGCGTGCTGGAGGTAGACCGGGTAACTCTTCAGGGAAAACTTCAGAGTAATCCCGAACGACAGGAATATTTGAAATAGTCTTACCCTTGCCTTTATCTGCTGTAACATGTGCTAAGAAAGCCACATATTTCTTCCGTAGATACTTTCGAGCTTTAAAACAAGACATGAGTTTGAGACCACCGGCAGGCTTCTCACCACGAACCTGTAGGATCTCGCCTGTTGACAGCGGCACACGAACAATCTTCTCAGAACAAACTATCTCTGCACGATGCTTAGATAACCAATCCATACCCACTATAATGTCGAAGCTTCCAAGTTGCATTGGCGTGAGGTCAATAGGAAAAATATGGTCGTTAAGGTTTAACTGGCAGTTGCGTAGAACAGAATTAAGAACAATGGGTTCACCACTGGCAACCTCTACTGTCAAAGGTTTACCTAGTTTCGTTCTAGACACGCGAAGCATTGTCTCAAAAGACAATGACACAAAGCTCTTGTCGGCACCCGAATCAAAAAGAACAGATGCTGGCTGATTATTAATAAAGAACGTATCGTTCACCACCTCGTTGTCTGCTTGTGCTTCTTGTGCATTCATGTTGAAGACTCGACCTCGAGCCTGTGTCTGATTCTAGTTTGCATTCTAGTTCTGGTTGACTAGTCTTGGACACCGATTTCTGTAGTGGGTCAGATCCCCACAGTTATAACAAGCACCTGGTGGGTAGTTTGGTCGTGCAGCCTGACCCTGTTGCGGAGCAACTTGTTGAGCAGGGTTCTGAACTGCGCGATTCTGAGCAAACCGACAAACATCGGTAAGATGACCCGAGTTCCCACAGTTAGTACAGAAACGGCACTGATATTGCGGCTGATGGTGACTGTTGCATTGATTGCACAAAGGTGCACTTCCTGAATAGGGCTTCTTCGCTGGAGGCTGGTTGGGAGCTGCCTGGTTAGCTTGGGCAGTGACAGCATAGTTTTGGGAAGCCTTACGCTTCCTTGACCCCCTTGAGGAACCAGAATCCTTTCCCTTCTTGTTTTGACCTTTCTTGCTATCTTCCTTGTCAGCCGACTGTTTCTTGCCCTTGTCGCCCTTCCTGTGTAGCTTATTCTTCCGAATCTGCGACTCAGTCAGTGTCGCTGATAACTCGATTGCCTGACGGAGTGTGGTAGGGTTGCTACCAGTGAGGATGTCTTGTACTGAGTCAGGTAGGCCGTCGATATACCTTTCGATGGCCTTATCGAGTGGGGTAACCATAGTTGGGCAAAGCAGATTCAACTCCTCAAACCTATCAGTATAAGCCCTGTGCTCGCCACTATCTTGCCTCAAAACATCAAATTCTTTCTCCAACGCTCGTTGTTCATGACGAGGACAAAACTCCCTCATCATAAGAGCTCTCAGTTCAGCCCATGTCTGAGCTAGAGCAACTTCTGCACCTTGATCTCTCATAACCCCGTTCCACCACGTAAGAGCCCTTTTCTGAAACACACTCGAAGAAAACTCGACCTTGCGATTGTCAGGACACTGCACATGACGGAAAGTGTTCTCGATGCTCTCGAACCACTGAAGAAGCCCAGTTGCTCCCTCAGAACCACTAAACTTGAGTGGCTTAGCCGAGTTAAAATCCTTGTATTTGCATGTACCATTGTGGTTGTTCTTGGCCTGGTTCCATTGAGCAAAGAGATTTGGGAATTGAGCAGCCATCTCCTGCGCAATAATTTCTGCCAGCTCGGCAGTAGCTATCTGGTTGTCGCGTCGAGGAGGCATTCTAGAAGAGAAAAACATGAAATGAAACGAGTGAGATGATTGGATGAAGAGAATGAGATGAAGCAATATTAACAAAAACAAAGATGGCGGTTATGCATCGCAAAGCAAACGAGCGACATGAAATGTCTAGTCAAAGTAAATGGGTCAGAATTAGTGTATCGCGAAGACATGCTCGCCTATAAGTGAACACTCACCCCAAGAGTTCCCAGGTAAGAGTGACTGGTCCGATTATGTGGATTTGTACGAACACTCTAGCCTTAGACAGAAAACCCAGGGTACATGCATTCACTCTTCCAGTTCGCACATGTTCACACTATTAACCCAAAACTTTGACGAGATTTTTGAGAATCCAAAGGGTTCAAAACCATATAACAGAGGGTTCAAAACCTTATAACAGAGGGTTCAAAACCTAGTAATCAATCATCCTAGAACAAATGATAAATTTTCAAAGCGGATTCGGAACCGAAGTTCCCGTTGTGGTTATCACCTAAGGATAGGTGATGTGCATGTTTTAAACTCTAAACACAAGATAACTTGTGTTAGGGTCCTAGAAAGTTATAGTCTAGGTCAAAGCATTACTAATAACCTAATTCCCTATAACCATTGGCTCTGATACCAACTCTTCTGTCACACCCCGACCGCGTATAACATGCAACCGCGGCGGAAACGTCGGGGAGTGTTGTGGACAGAATTAATTGTTTCATAACCATGGCATACAAAGTTGTATTTTATTTATAAACAAGAGTGCTACATTGTTCCAAAACAAGAAATACAAAGTTCATAACATATTTAAACTAGCCTATCTTCATTTTTAGGCTCTAAGGCACAGGTCCGCCCTAGTATCGTGATCAACATCTTATGGAACAGCTCCTGAAAACACATGTGAAAGTAGGTACGTCAGCATAAAAATGTCTGTGAGATACATAGGTTTTGTGAAAGTGGGATTCATGACTTGAGTTTAAAGAAATGTTTTAATAACAGTCAGTCATGAACCTTGTAATTTGTCTTGCTTTGTAAACCATTTGAAAAACGATAACATCAGATGATATGTATAGATAAGTGTAAGGTTAAACGAGTAACCAAGTAAAAACATGGAAAGCATGAAAGTAACAGATAGGCACATATGTTTCACCCCAAAACAGTTTGGAAAACAGTAAAAGATGGGGTTCTATGTACTCACCTGAGATTGCTTTGGAGTTCTTGTATAATAACCAGATAATGCTAAAGATCACGGGATATCAAACGGCACCTAATAGGTAGCTATGTTAATATACCGGACCAAATCGGAAGGATCGGATAGTATGCGGGTTCGTAAATCAGACGAGTATGGAGACTCGTGTAATATGGTTTAACAAAGCCTACATACTAAAATGAAACTTAACCTAAGTGCTTACGGCCCATCACGACCCGTTTAGGTAGCTTATGCTACCCTAACGCGTCGTTCGCGTAGAACGCGTTCGGAACGCCTAACATCGCGACCAGAAGGTATAACCTCGGAAGGTTATAGCTATGGTCACCTAATGTGTTTGGTCGGATCCTAATGATCGACCAAATGGGTCGGGTTCGAAAGTATAAGCGATGGTTTAGATCGCTTACCTTACGACCCCATAAAAGCACTAAACTAAAAGTGACGAGCTAAGCATGTTAGAACATGCTTAATGTGACAACTCGAATTTCCAAGATTTCTATTTCGCATTTATTGCACGTTCTTGTATTGTTTAGTTGATTATTTGCACAATTAATTGCTATGGAATTATATACGTTTTGATGCAACGGATCGTATTGTGTGATTGCGCATGGTTGTTTGTTAATTGTGAAAGACTTGGTAAATATATGAACTTGGTGGTGAAATTATGAAATTGTTATGAGATAGTGTTCATGTGTAAAATATGATACTTAGGGAGGTAGAGGGTAATTAGTGAAATCCTAGAGATACTTAACCCTAATCCCTTTTCACTAATCATTTGCACACAAAACAAAACACGTACTTGCAATTCTATAATCCCCTAGCAATCATCATCACCACCATCATTGGCACAAGACATTCATCACTTTCGATTTCCACATTTCTCTAGAATCAACACAAGGTAAATGATTATTGTCTATTGATTGTTGATTGTATAAATTCTTGATCTCTAGAATGCTTGCAAACCCTAGCTTTGATTTGATGATCCTGCGCTTTAATTTGATTATGATTATTGTGATTATGATGATGGACTAATCGTATGATCGATTTCTTGATGATGTTGATGCATGATATGAAGAAATAATGATTGTTGTGTTGATTCTGCATTGAGAAAATATATATAATTAGGGTTTTTAGTCGTATGAATACAAGAAACGTAACTGATTTGATTCCCTTCTGTATTGGAATTCACGCATTATTGTTAGTCCGGGTATTGGATTTTTGGATTGTTATATGTCTGAGTTTTTGTGCTTGATTGACTATCTGAGTTTTATAAGGCATGCTAGTATCCGAGTTCTTTGTATGATTGATGGTCCGAACTTTATTGAAATGTGAAGTCCGAGCTTTGTGTTAAGCTCTATGTCCGAAGTTTAAGTTAATGCTTGGCAGAGTTTTAAATTGCGTGTTGTCTGAGTTTTGTATCAAACCATAGTCCCGAATTTATGTATCAAGTATAAAGGATCCGAGTTTTTAAACTTGCACTCATGTCCGACCTTTAACAAGATATTAAGGTCCGAGTTTCATTAATTTATGAAGGTCCGAAGTTATGTCATATGGTGGTCCGAGTTTCACAACCATTATGTTGTCCGAGCTTCTTAGGAAAGGATCAAGGGTCCGAGTTTTGACATGGGGTATGGGGTCCGACTTTTAACCCCACAATCTCTTGTCCGACTTTTGTCACCCCACACTCCTTGTCCGACCTTGTTAACCCCCCCCCCTCTAGTCCGAGGTTGTGAAGGACAACCTCCTTTGTCCGAGTTTTTGTATGAGAGCCCATGGTCCGAACTTGTGGCCCAACTCTTTGGTCCGAGTTTAAACCCCCAATCTCTCATGTCCGACTTTTGACACCCACATCCCCTTTATCCGAATTTTAAAAGGGATTAACCCCAACACACTTGTCTGAGTTTTTAAAAGGGCAGGGTCCTGTCTATTTTGCGTATGATTAATATGAGGACATGTATTGTATGTTAATTCATGATCTGATCTGTTATGAGATGCTGAGATGCATGTAACCCTGTTTAATGTGTAACCTGGTAGAGTATATTAACCGCCTGTGTATCCTGTCAAGTATGAAATTATATGGATTTGACTGACTACTTAAATGCCATATGATGAATGATTGCCAAACCCACTTTGTGATGTTAGATTTGTGTGCAAGATTTGTTACGAACGAAAAACTGATTTATTACACGTGCATACAATAGGACTTGATTGATTAATTGCAAGCACATAGTTAAGCATACCGAGCAAATCAAGGTGAGTTCACACCCTTACTAAGGCATAGGATTCCCAAGGGCTTGGGAATGGGATTGAAGGAATAAGATTGAATAGATTCGTACTGACACTAATACTAGACTACCATACCACTGTCCTCGGTTGTGCAGGACACATACTTATGCTATTCACTGTCCTCGGTTGTGCAGGACACATACTTACAATCTACGTAGACTTATACTTACTACTATCCTCGGTTGTGAAGGATACGCACGTAAAACCTACGTGCATTTATACTTACTACTATCCTCGGTTGTGAAGGATACACACGTAAAACCTACGTGTACTTATACTCACTACTATCCTCGGTTGTGAAGGATACTTATGGTTACGAGTAGTCTAGTGGTTATACAACATGGGAAGCCCCCACCAATAGAACGTACTAACGGCCCAGTAGAGCCACCTGTTACAAACGAACTTACTATTACGCATTTACTTTCTGTGAACTCGCTCAACTAGTTGTTGATCCTCTGTTACATGCCTTGCAGGTCGTTAGGTATATGGAGCTTGCACAGGGAGGAGCAGGTCGTTGTGGGCTTGGATCGTGATTGTTTCTTTAAACACTTATGACATTACATTATTAATTATGTTGGGTTTACTTACATGCTTCCGCTACTTAAACAAATGTTTGGTTTTGAACCTCAATCATGTCTTGTTGAATTATATTATCTACTTTTATTATTAAATGCTATGTTCGATATGATTGATGGCTTGATCCTGGTCAGTCACGCTCCCAAGCGGTGATACTCCGCAGGTGGATTTTTGGGGGTGTGACAGATTGGTATCAGAGCCATTGGTTATAGAGAACTTGGTTTTAATATGGGAAAACGTTTTTATTAAAACCAGACTATAACCAGAACAGTGCTCTCAACGATCCACAACGACGCTTCGCTCCACGTGCAAGACTCAACATCCTAGGTAATAAGGTTTATGTTTATTGCCTACATGCTAGAATTTGCATAGAACTTTGCTCGTAGTATGCTTACATTACTTTGCTCACTACTTGTTATTGCTTAAGAACACCTATGTGCTTACACTCTTCTGTCATCGCACTATTCGCGAACATCTCTCACCTATGTTGCTTTTGATGTGAAGATCAATGGCCGGACGTATTAACATGACTCAAGCCCAGCTAGAGGCTCTTGTTCAAGCTCAAGTTGCTGCGGCACTTGAAGCTGCTCAAGCAGGTAGTATACCCTGCAGTATAGACACACACTAGGATCTTTAGATCCTACATTAATTCTCGTATTTAACTTTGTCCTATTCGTACACAATAGGTCAACACGCGCAGCAGCCTGTCTGCACTTTCAAGAATTTCATGGATTATCGCCCTAGCACGTTCAGCGGCACTGAAGGAGCGGTTGGACTCCTCCACTGGTTTGAAAAGCTCGAGTCTGTGTTCGAGATGTTTGAATGCCCTGAGGCTCGTAGGGTCAAGTATGCCACTGGTACTTTGGAAGGGATCGCGTTAACTTGGTGGAACGCGCAAGTGCAGATCCTAGGGTTGGCAGCTGCTAACGCCACCCCTTGGAATGACTTCAAGGAACTGATCAAAAGGGAATACTGCACTCGGGAAGACATCCACAAGCTGGAGGATGAGTTTTATCATTTGAAAATGACTGGGTCAGAGATTGAAGCATATACTAAACGGTCAAATGAGCTGGCCGTGCTGTGTCCAACTATGGTGGACCCTCCATACAAGCGTATTGAGTTGTATCTCAAGGGTTTGGCGCCAGAAACCTAGAGCCACGTAACATCGGCTAATCTTGACAACATTCAGGCTATTCAGCGCCTCGCTCACCGCATCACAGATCAGGCAGTGGATCAGAACAGACTGCGAAAGCGTATCAGCGCTACTGCTACCGCTACACTTGCTACTCCCAGTGAAAACAAGAGAAAATGGGATGGGGATTCTAGCAAGGGGTCAGCTTCAGTGCAGTCACAAGCTCAGCAACGAAAGACAGACAGTTACCAGAGTCCCAGTCAGCACTCCTCAGGCAGCCACAGACAGGGAGGATATCGAGGAAACCTCCCGAAGTGTAACACCTGCAACAAACACCACAGTGGCCAGTGTAATAAGGGTCGCTGTCAAAGATGCCTCAAGATGGGTCATGAGGCCAAAGATTGTAGAAGCCCTCGGCCTGCGAACCAGAATCAGCAGCAGCCCCAAGCACAGCAGAATCAGCAGCAGGGCAACAAAGGGTGTTTCCATTGCGGTGCAGAGGGTCACTTCAAAAGGCACTGCCCTCAGCTGATCAGGAACCAGAACAACAACAACCATAACAACAATCAGGGAAATGGCAACAACAACAACAACAACGGAGGGAACAACAATGGCAATGAAGCAAGGGGTCGTGTGTTTGTGTTGGGGCAGGGTGATGCCAGAAATGATCCCAACGTCGTTATGGGTAAGTTTCTTCTCGACGATATTTATGTTACTGTTTTGTTCGATTCGGGTGCGGATACGAGTTATATGTCTTTGAAAATGAGTAAATTGTTAAAACGTACACCAACACCCCTAAACACCAAGCATGTTGTAGAGTTAGCAAACGGTAAAAGTGTAGAGGCCACACAGATAGTTAAGGGTTGTAGCATTGTCTTAGCTGGTCAGACCTTCTCCATCGACCTTATTCCTATAGTTCTGGGTAGTTTCGACATCGTCATCGGCATGGATTGGTTATCCAAGCAGCAGGCAGAGATTCTATGTAAGGAAAAGATCATTCGTATTCCTCGTTCTGGAAAGGAACCTCTCGAAGTTCAAGGCGACAAGAGTGGTGCTGTGGTTGGCATCATCTCTTTCCTGAAGGCTCAGAAATGTTTACGAAAGGGTCATACTGCTATCTTGGCACTGGTTACTGATGCAGCTTCGAAAGAGAAAAGAATAGAGGATATTCCAGTTGTACGCGAATTTCCTCAGGTGTTTCCTGAAGATTTACCTGGTCTACCGCCTCATCGCCAGGTCGAGTTTCAAGTCGAGCTAGCTCCAGGAGCAGCACCTATAGCTCGTGCACCGTATCGTTTAGCTCCAACGGAATTGGAAGAACTGTCAAAGCAACTGCAAGAGCTCTTGGATAAGGGCTTCATTTGTCCAAGCTCTTCGCCTTGGGGAGCTCCAGTACTATTCGTGAAAAAGAAGGATGGCACTTTCAGGATGTGCATCGATTACCGCGAAATGAACAAAGTCACAGTGAAAAACCGTTATCCTCTTCCTCGTATTGACGACTTATTCGACCAGTTGCAAGGGTCGAGTTACTACTCCAAGATTGATCTAAGGTCAGGTTACCATCAGCTGAGAGTCCGGGATGACGACGTCTCCAAGACAGCATTCAGAACTCGCTACGGTCACTACGAGTTTCTAGTCATGCCATTCGAGCTTACGAACGCGCCTGCAGTCTTCATGGATCTTATGAACAGGGTGTGCAAACCTTATCTTGACAAGTTCATCATTGTCTTCATCGACGACATTCTGATCTACTCCAAGAGTCAGGAGGAGCACGAGCAGCACATACGTCTTATCTTGGAACTTCTTCGAAAGGAGCAATTGTACGCAAAGTTTTCTAAATGCGACTTCTGGCTTCGTGAAGTCCACTTCTTAGGCCATGTGGTGAACAAGGATGGGATTCATGTCGATCCATCCAAGGTAGATTCGATCAGGAACTGGCCTGCACCGCGTACACCAACAGAAATACGCCAATTCTTGGGTTTGGCGGGTTACTACAGACGATTCATCAAAGACTTCTCCAAGATCGCGCAGCCGCTTACTATGTTGACACAGAAAGGTGTTACCTATCGTTGGGGTAACACACAAGAAACGGCCTTCCAGTACCTGAAGGATAGACTATGCAGCACACCTATCCTCTCACTGCCCGAGGGCACGGATGACTTCGTGGTTTATTGTGACGCATCGATACAGGGGCTTGGTTGTGTATTGATGCAGCGGGATAAAGTTATTGCCTACGCTTCTCGCCAACTCAAAGTTCATGAACGGAACTACACGACGCACGATTTAGAGCTGGGAGCTGTTGTTTGTGCGCTTAAGATATGGGGACACTACCTGTACGGTACCAAGTGCACTATTTACACCGATCACAGGAGTCTCGAGCATATCTTCAAGCAGAAGGAATTGAATATGCGTCAACGACGATGGGTCGAACTGCTTAATGATTACGAATGCGCTATCAAGTATCATCCAGGCAAGGCCAACGTTGTGGCCGACGCCCTTAGTCGGAAAGACACCTTACCTAAGCGCGTGCGAGCACTACAGCTTACTATTCAGTCTAGTCTTCCTGCACAGATACGAGCTGCTCAGATAGAAGCTTTAAAACCCGAGAATGTCATGGCTGAAGCCTTACGCGGCTCAAGGCAACGCATGGAACAAAAGGAAGACGGCGCCTACTATGTAACGGGGCGTATTTGGGTCCCACTTTATGGCGGTCTACGAGAGCTTGTGATGGACGAAGCGCACAAGTCTCGCTACTCGGTACACCCAGGGTCGGATAAAATGTACCACGATATCAAAACAACATACTGGTGGCCAAGTATGAAAGCCCACATCGCCACCTATGTTGGCAAGTGCTTGACCTGTGCGAGAGTCAAGGTTGAATATCAGAAACCCGCAGGTCTACTGCAACAACCCAGGATACCACAGTGGAAATGGGATGAAATTTCCATGGATTTCGTTACGGGCTTACCTAGATCTCAGCGTGGGAATGATACCATATGGGTGATCGTGGATCGACTCACCAAGTCTGCACACTTCCTGGCTATTAAGGAAACGGATAAGTTCTCCACTCTCGCAGACATCTATCTTAAAGAAGTTGTTTCAAGGAACGGGGTGCCCACCTCCATCATCTCGGATCGGGATGCACGATTCACGTCAGAGCTATGGCAAGCGATGCACAAAGCGTTTGGCTCCCGTTTAGACATGAGCACAGCTTACCACCCTCAGACGGATGGGCAGTCTGAGCGAACGATCCAGACTCTTGAAGACATGCTTCGAGCATGTGTTATCGATTTCGGCAACGGCTGGGAAAAGCACATCCCTTTGGTGGAGTTTTCTTACAATAATAGTTATCACACCAGCATACAAGCCGCTCCATTTGAGGCATTGTACGGACGTAAATGCCGGTCACCTCTCTGCTGGGCAGAGGTGGGGGATAGTCAGATTACGGGTCCAGAGATTGTAGTGGACGCCACAGAAAAGATTGCACAAATACGACAACGCATGGCAGCAGCACGCGACCGTCAGAAAGCCTATGCGGATAAGCGTAAGAAGCCATTGGAATTTCAGGTCGGGGACCGGGTTTTACTTAAAGTCTCACCCTGGAAGGGTGTGGTTCGATTTGGTAAACGAGGCAAACTCAATCCACGGTATGTTGGACCGTTCGAAATCACTGAAAGAATAGGCCCAGTAGCCTACAGACTGAACCTACCAGCTGAACTCGGTGCAGTTCACAATGTATTTCACGTGTCGAATCTGAAGAAGTGCCTATCAGATGAGACCCTCATAGTTCCTTTTAAGGAACTCACTATCGACGAGCGGTTGCAGTTCGTCGAGGAACCAGTTGAAATCACTGACCGGGATGTTAAGGTCCTCAAAAGCAAGAGAATCCCTCTTGTTCGAGTTCGTTGGAACTCCCGACGTGGCCCAGAGTACACCTGGGAACGCGAAGACCAAATGAAAGAAAAGTACCCTCAGTTATTCGAAACCAATGCATCCACTACTGAGGCTGAAGCTACTACTGCGGAATTTCGGGACGAAATTCCAAATCAACGGGGGGATGATGTGACACCCCAGGAAAACCAGTGAACAGTACAGCTTACCTAGCTTCCTCAGTGAGTGCGTACCAAATTTCGGGACGAAATTTCTTTTAAGTTGGGGATAATGTGACAACTCGAATTTCCAAGATTTCTATTTCGCATTTATTGCACGTTCTTGTATTGTTTAGTTGATTATTTGCACAATTAATTGCTATGGAATTATATACGTTTTGATGCAACGGATCGTATTGTGTGATTGCGCATGGTTGTTTGTTAATTGTGAAAGACTTGGTAAATATATGAACTTGGTGGTGAAATTATGAAATTGTTATGAGATGGTGTTCATGTGTAAAATATGATACTTAGGGAGGTAGAGGGTAATTAGTGAAATCCTAGAGATACTTAACCCTAATCCCTTTTCACTAATCATTTGCACACAAAACAAAACACGTACTTGCAATTCTATAATCCCCTAGCAATCATCATCACCACCATCATTGGCACAAGACATTCATCACTTTCGATTTCCACATTTCTCTAGAATCAACACAAGGTAAATGATTATTGTCTATTGATTGTTGATTGTATAAATTCTTGATCTCTAGAATGCTTGCAAACCCTAGCTTTGATTTGATGATCCTGCGCTTTAATTTGATTATGATTATTGTGATTATGATGATGGACTAATCGTATGATCGATTTCTTGATGATGTTGATGCATGATATGAAGAAATAATGATTGTTGTGTTGATTCTGCATTGAGAAAATATATATAATTAGGGTTTTTAGTCGTATGAATAGAAGAAACGTAACTGATTTGATTCCCTTCTGTATTGGAATTCACGCATTATTGTTAGTCCGGGTATTGGATTTTTGGATTGTTATATGTCTGAGTTTTTGTGCTTGATTGACTATCTGAGTTTTATAAGGCATGCTAGTATCCGAGTTCTTTGTATGATTGATGGTCCGGAATTTATTGAAATGTGAAGTCCGAGTTTGTGTTAAGCTTTATGTCCGAAGTTTAAGTTAATGCTTGGCAGAGTTTTAAATTGCGTGTTGTCTGAGTTTTGTATCAAACCATAGTCCCGAATTTATGTATCAAGTATAAAGGATCCGAGTTTTTAAACTTGCACTCATGTCCGACCTTTAACAAGATATTAAGGTCCGAGTTTCATTAATTTATGAAGGTCCGAAGTTATGTCATATGGTGGTCCGAGTTTCACAACCATTATGTTGTCCGAGCTTCTTAGGAAAGGATCAAGGGTCCGAGTTTTGACATGGGGTATGGGGTCCGACTTTTAACCCCACAATCTCTTGTCCGACTTTTGTCACCCCACACTCCTTGTCCGACCTTGTTAACCCCCCCCCCCTCTAGTCCGAGGTTGTGAAGGACAACCTCCTTTGTCCGAGTTTTTGTATGAGAGCCCATGGTCCGAACTTGTGGCCCAACTCTTTGGTCCGAGTTTAAACCCCCAATCTCTCATGTCCGACTTTTGACACCCACATCCCCTTTATCCGAATTTTAAAAGGGATTAACCCCAACACACTTGTCTGAGTTTTTAAAAGGGCAGGGTCCTGTCTATTTTGCGTATGATTAATATGAGGACATGTATTGTGTGTTAATTCATGATCTGATCTGTTATGAGATGCTGAGATGCATGTAACCCTGTTTAATGTGTAACCTGTTAGAGTATGTTAACCGCCTGTGTATCCTGTCAAGTATGAAATTATATGGATTTGACTGACTACTTAAATGCCGTATGATGAATGATTGCCAAACCCACTATGTGATGTTAGATTTGTGTGCAAGATTTGTTACGAACGAAAAATTGATTTATTACACGTGCATACAATAGGACTTGATTGATTAATTGCAAGCACATAGTTAAGCATACCGAGCAAATCAAGGTGAGTTCACACCCTTACTAAGGCATGGGATTCCCAAGGGCTTGGGAATGGGATTGAAGGAATAAGATTGAATAGATTCGTACTGACACTAATACTAGACTACCATACCACTGTCCTCGGTTGTGCAGGACACATACTTATGCTATTCACTGTCCTCGGTTGTGCAGGACACATACTTACAATATACGTAGACTATACTTACTACTATCCTCGGTTGTGAAGCATACGCACGTAAAACCTACGTGCATTTATACTTACTACTATCCTCGGTTGTGAAGGATACACACGTAAAACCTACGTGTACTTATACTCACTACTATCCTCGGTTGTGAAGGATACTTATGGTTACGAGTAGTCTAGTGGTTATACAACATGGGAAGCCCCCACCAATAGAACGTACTAACGGCCCAGTAGAGCCACCTGTTACAAACGAACTTACTATTACGCATTTACTTTCTGTGAACTCGCTCAACTAGTTGTTGATCCTCTGTTACATGCCTTGCAGGTCGTTAGGTATATGGAGCTTGCACAGGGAGGAGCAGGTCGTTGTGGGCTTGGATCGTGATTGTTTCTTTAAACACTTATGACATTACATTATTAATTATGTTGGGTTTACTTACATGCTTCCGCTACTTAAACAAATGTTTGGTTTTGAACCTCAATCATGACTTGTTGAATTATATTATCTACTTTTATTATTAAATGCTATGTTCGATATGATTGATGGCTTGATCCTGGTCAGTCACGCTCCCAAGCGGTGATACTCCGCAGGTGGATTTTTGGGGGTGTGACACTTAACTAAGTTTAGAAAACAGGTTTTGCATCAAAACAAACGGCTTTGATGCTCACGAGTAGTTTGGTTACAAAATACGCAAGAATGAGCATTTTGGCCGAAACTACGACTCGTCACTGAGCCTAGATAACGTGGTGACCAGTAGGTATAGTCACTACAGACTATAACCATCGTGATCACGCTCACGTTATGAAGTTCCATGAACTTCGCATCGACCATAAGCTGGTCAATGCAGAAAGTCAACAAAATGTTGACTTTCGGACTCAAAAAGTGATAAAACAACGAAAGAATACTTACGGAGGGTCCCCGAATGCTAATCTAGATCAGAGAAACTCAGGTATGAAGCAATACTTCAACTTAGAGCTTTTAGATCTGATTCTTGTGATTTTTACACAAAAGGGGGGGGGTATTTATAAGAAAAGTGGAAGCGTTAGGATCGTTTCTTGGATTTCGTGCCACGATCTTGTCCGTCCACTTGTCACAATGTTGTGGTAAGTAAGAGGTTGCCCCTCATTTGCTGGAAGAGGCAAGGGCCATTTGGTCTTTCGAAACTTGAAGAGCCAATCAGCATTTAATGTGGGTTCTGCTGTACTGGGGACTCCTTACGGACCGTATGGCTTATGGCTTACGGTCCGTAAGCCCCTAGTTTGGCAGAATTGCAGTTTTGGTCCCTGCAGCACCAAAACTTGTTATTTGATGCGTTTTTGGCACGTTTAAGCCCCGTTAACCTAATTTCAAAGCTCTAAAATGATGTTAAAGTATAGGGAACTGAAAATGTGCTCAAAAATATGTCGGATGTCGGTTCGTTTGGCCGTACAGTCGCGATGTTCGGTTAATTACGACGGAATGCGCATAAGCGCAAAAGACGATCCAAATTGCGCGACGAATGGATTTTTCTCTTGCCAAACACTAAGGCATAATACTAGGATGCTTACATAAATTTTTGGATGTCCGGATGTATTCAGAACGTAAGTTATGCGCGAAAGTGCAAACTTGTGCACTTTTTGACACTTTTAGCCCCTGAATGATCCAAAAGTTTGTTTTAGCATACCAAACCCCTCAAAGCCTATTTCTAAGCTATGTAAAGGATATTTATGGTATGTTTAACTTATGGACATGTTCCGAAATGTTCGTTACAATTTAAATTGGCATACTTTCGCAGTTTGTCAAGTTTAGTCCCTGTAAGCGAATTAACTTGTTTTTGCCATACCAAAGCCTTCAAAACTTATTTCTAAGTTATGTAAAGGTTATTTAAGGTATGTTGAGTATATGTTGATGTTCCAGAGTATTTGTCGCATTAAACTGAGTACGTTTACATACTAGTTTGCGTATAATTCTCCAGAAAGCGACGTAGAGTTTGAAATTGAACAAAAGTTAAATCATGAAAAATGTAAAACACAACCAAACAAACACTGGGATAAAATAACATTGTTTTATTGATAACTGAACTGTTCACAATGATTACAAGCACAAATGTTACACATTTCCCCAACGGATAAATCTTCAGTAACGAAAATGAACTAACGGAGTCATTTTCAACGGTTGCTTCATCAGAAATGGAAATGAAGGATTACACAACGGATATTCATTTCCTCAACAGATAAATCCTCAGAAACGAAAATGAACTAACGGAGTCATTTTCAACGGTTGCTTCATCAGAGTTGGAAATGAAGGATTACACAACGGATATTCATTTCCCCAACGGATAAATCTTTAGAAACGAAAATGAACTAACGGAGTCATTTTCAACGGTTGCTTCATCAGAGATGGAAATGAAGGATTACACAACGGATATTCATTTCCTCAACAGATTAATCCTCAGAAACGAAAATGAACTAAGGGAGTCATTTTCAACGGTTGCTTCATTAGAGTTGGAAATGAAGGATTACACAACGGATATTCATTTCCCCAACGGATAAATCTTCAGAAACGAAAATGAACTAACGGAGTCATTTTCAACGGTTGCTTCATCAGAGTTGGAAATGAAGGATTACACAACGGATATTCAATTCCTCAACGGGTAAATCTTCAGAAACGAAAATGAACCAACGGAGCCATTTTCAACGGTTGCTTCATCAGAGTTGGAAATGAATATAGTTAACTCTAGACACATGACAGAACTTGCTGTGGTTTCTGTGCACTAAATTCCATAATTATGTATGCATCCATAGTTACGTAATCCCTTGCACAGTCCGCACAGTTTGTTTTGTAATGTTTTGGGGAAGGATATCAAACTTGTGACGAGGGTGACTAGACTTCCATCGGTTCCTTTTAATTAGATCGACAGTGGATCTTCTTGGTTAGGCCACCAAGGAGTCCTTTCAGCTATATCATCACATGATATCCCTAACCAGATTTTTGGATGAATCTGTTTAACTAGACCACTCAAGGGGTCTAATTATGAAGTAGTACTTTATAATCCAAGGGACTTAACTATAACATAGAAGTCCATTGAGGATTTTAAGTATTACCTTTGGGTATCCTACTATGAATCTCATGTACAAGGATATGTAAAATTCTACGAAGATTTGGATAACATAACAACACATAAGGGAACACATAAGCACAAAGTCACATAATTGTTTAACTTGATTATAATTTGTTATTAACTTGTTATTGATTGAATACGGATATGGAAACCAATCGACGGGTCTCAATGTTCACTGGAATCTATCTGAGAAGATAGAAAGATCTCCGAAAATTCGATTGTTGATTACAAGGAATCACCACATTCGAATGAAGGTATACAACAATTAAAGACTTACGGGAAATCCTTAGGCACCCTATTAAGGATTTATAGTGGTACTTTGGGTATTCGTCTTGTGTTGTAACCTGCGCCTTGTACTTTGTTTCCTTAGAATAAACGGGTACTTAGGAATTT